>NW_010138211.1:15192-72652 GCF_000699245.1 Pterocles gutturalis | reverse complement strand
GAGGGTATCCTCTGCTTCTTGTGGAGCCTCTGTCTCCTGCCTTTGCCTCAGGGATGGTAGGGTGCGGCTCCACCAATCTATCTCTTGCTCACACTCCCTTATACTCCTCAGTCTAGCCACTTCCTCCTGCAACCTGGCCACCTGATCGAGGAGCTGGGCCACCTCGGCACATCCATTGCAGGATGGTTTGTCTCCCGTCCCCATCCCAGGAGAGCAGTTTAGGCACCTCCCACATAGCAGGGTCTGTACGGTTGCCTCTGCCGTCTGAAGCTGTCTGCGTGGAGGCATCGGCCATCGCAGGGGGAGATGGTGCAGACCCCTCAGCCAGAGCTGCAGCCTGAGCTCTGTGATGGGTGCCTGCCATTCTGACTGGAGTGCCAGGTAGGATGTCCGTGCTTCTCCTGGTCTTTAGTTCTTCTTCTCAGAGGAACCCTGCCTGCTCGCTCTGCTCCTACAGCTGCCTTATGAGGCTTCTGGACCCGGCAGAACTTCAGTGTCCCACTGCACGAGCCACCTCCTCTGCTGCTGCTGCAGTGTGTTGCAGGTGGTGCCCCGCACCACCTGCTCTCTGTGGGCAGATAGAGCTAGCTCTCCACCCTCCTGATAAGAATTTAAGGATGGGGGGTGTGGTCACCATTGCCCCGGCAACTCCCGTGCCGTCAGTCAGCCTCTCGCAGGAGCACTGTCAGCGGGATTCGGGTTATGCAGCTGTCTTGGGGTTTTCCTGTCAAGGAATCTCCCGAAAAAACCCCCTGTGCCTCCCGATCAGTTGGTTTGTCGGAGATTGGCTGGCTCCAAAGCAGCTGATCTCGGCGATTGAGATTATCTTAAGAACAACTGACTTTCCCCCTGCCCTGCCCCACAAATGGAACTTTTTCCATTGCAAAATGCTGATTTTGTTCTGGTAAAAACAAATAAAATTAAGTATTTTACTAAATGTCACATTTGCTAAAATGTCTCTTATCCTGCTCCTCAGCGGAACCTTAACAAGAGATGAGAGAAGCTTCTTGCATGTAGTATATTGCTTCTGTGAAAACAACAGCTTTAATGGGCGCTCAGCAGTAGATGAGAGCTGCTTCTCACAGAAGCATCAGGTTGAATATCAGCCTGCCACTTTCAAAGTTTACATGACTTGTAGCAGGATTTGTACACATATTTAGTGCGTTCCAGAGGTGGGATGAGGGAGTTATTTCTTCTTAGATCAGTAATCTCTGTAAACCCTGAAGACACTTTCTGTATAACTTAGGTTGCTAATTTCTCTTCTAGATCACTGCATGGTGCGCGAGAGAGAAATAAACAGCATAGCCAAAAACTTCAGAATACAACTAATAAGCCTGAAGTATCCAGGAATAATACAGCAAACAAATGCAAGTGCTCACCATGATGCTGATGTGAAGTAAATATCAATGCTGCGTTTCAGGAAAGTAATAATGATATATTACATAGCTTTAATGCTTAAAGTTTGTATTCATATATGGAGCTCTTCTTCTCACCGTTTGAAAGATATGAGAACTATAGTGGGAAATAAAATTGAAGGTTTGAAAAAATGATATGTGTTCCTGAATATAAAGAGGTTGAAGGAGCTGAACATCATGCACTTCATCAAGGTTCAATCAATATTAAGATACAATCAGCACTTGGAATTTAAGATCCTAAAGCATAACAATATAAACAAAAAAAAAAAGAATTATTCACAGCCTTAGAAAATAACAGGAGAAAAAGCAATGACCAAAAGCTAAAAAAGGAAAAGTCTGAGCGGGAAAAGAAAAAAAGAAAAAAAAAGGAAAAAAAAGGGGGAAAAAAAAAAAGAAAAGGGTTATTAACAAGAAATGTAGTCAAGAAGACTAACAGATTATGAAGGAATTTGGGACAGTCAAGACTGCTTATGTTTGAAACTATAAATATTAAATAGTAATGAGTACCCCTGAAATTGCTGAGGAGAAGAATGTGCAACATGAAAAGTCCTTCCTGGTTGTGTCACTTATGATTCATTAGAATCTCTGTTTTCTTATGCAGTGTGTTGATTTTCTTTATAATTACCTCAGAAACATCCCTCCGGGCATTAATATGATGAGATCATTCTTTCAAAGTATCATTTATTTAAAAAACATTTTCCCTCCATCAAGTTTACTCTAAGATCTACTTACAATGCCTTAGATGCTTTTAGTTTAGATTAGCTTGATCTCCAGTGATTTAATTACTTCCAAGTGTCACAGATGACCTTATTTACTGTTTCCAATCCTTTAGCTTCCTCTCTGGAATTAGCTGCAGGAATTGTGCTGCCTTGTGTAATTTTGGCTGGTAGATGGCAGTTTCAGACAAGACACTCTGCACCCCCACAGAGCTGTCACATCTGTAAGCTCTTTATTTTGTATAGGTCCATGAATGAAAAAACTTTTGAGTTTTTTCCTTCCTCTTTCTTCTCTGGAAATGTGATCCAAAGATGACAGCAGAAATGCAGTATTCAGGTAATACTAAAGACCAAAAATTTCTGACCTCAATATGCCCAATGAATACTTATTTTATAATGGGGGAAGAGGACAAAAGTAGGAAAAGAGAGCAACTTCAGAAGTTTCAGCGTGACATACAAGCTTAAGGAAGCTTAAAAAAAAAAAAAAAAAAAAAGAAAAAAGGTAAAAAGACTTCAAACTTTGCATTTTAAGAAGACAAAGTGCAGTCACAAAAAACTGAGAAAAAAAGACTTTATCTCTTACATTCAGAACTGCAGATCAGTTCTATTGCCACTCCCATTCTCTGGTGCCTCCTTCCAACCCTTCCCTTATCTCAAATACTCTTGCTTTGTCACTTCTTTAATCCATGGTAACAGCACTCAGAGCTCATCTTCTGTTTGCAGGATGCTTCTACCAAATAAATAATTGATAAACTACTTGATTCAAAACTTTCTTTCACTTGTTATTCCTCATGAGATCTCACAGATTTACATTAGTAAAGCAGCATTCAAATTATTTATTTGCTCACAGTAACTACATTAATAGAGAAAACTGTTGCTATCCTTCCCAGAGGAGAGAGGGGAAAATGTTCTAATTTAAATGCTTATGTAAATATCTGATACCTAACCTGTTCCATGTATAACTGATAGTCAAATAAATATAACCTGTGTCTGATCTCACACACACATCCTCTGTGATCTGAAGTACGATGAACATCGTTAAAATCTGGACTAACAATATTTAACTATTCATTTGCATTTCTATTAGTCTATAAATGCATCATATTAAAAAACTGAGTAGGAAAACCCATGATGATAAAGCCCAGAAAATCCTCTTTCAAAAATTTTCGTTCTTTTTATAAGTATGCAGCCAATAAAAACTTTGTATCTCATTTTGTTTGTACTTTTTTTGTACCAAAATTGTTTTAACATTTTTCATCTGCACTGTTTTAAAAACAAAATAAATGTAGTAAACTTGAAGTCAATAAAACAAATTTAAGCAATTTAAAACTTTTCCCTATATATAAGTGATACAGCTTTCAATGACATGCATGCATATCTTTTTTCCTGAATTTGTGTCAAAAGCGTTTGTATTGTCTGACCATCTGGTAATCATCTTGAAGAGTTATTAGTGATTAGTGTCCCTATGCTGCTGACTGGGATCTAGATCCAGTAGGCAATTTAGACTCCATTCCTCAAAGGCATTACTCTTTGAACCAAAAAGTACACAATTTCAATGAGATTTGGTGAGTCACTGTCTTGAAAAATGATATTCAGCTGTCACTTACCTAGACATGTCTGAAGCCCTTCAGTCTTGACTGAGATGACCTATTGAAATTTAGGTTGATCTTAATGGGACAACTACATTATTTCAATTTTTTTTGTTGTTTTAATTTGGGTTCTCTTTCATCCTAAGGCCATCGTCTTGAACAACCCTTATGCACACATCTACGTCTTTGACTGCTGCTGCCCACTTTCCACTCCATGGAAATGCATGGAGTCATGCAGCCCTGTCTATACCACAGTCCATGCAGGGGCTTCAGCAGAGTTCTGAATCACTCTGTCTAGAATTCAATTTTGCCTTGTTTTACTAGCCACAACATCATGGGGCAGTCAGTGATACCCACAGACAAATTTGACTGCAGTGACCTTAACCCTAGCCGTACCACTTTGTTCTGTTGTACTCTTCAGAGTTCTTGGGAGACAGTATTCATCAAGAGTGAAAGCAACAAGGTGGTTCTGCTTCACATAGTACATCACCTCAGTGTCTTTTGTGATGGAAAAGAAATCAAGCAAGGCATATCTGACAGTATAATGCAAATGTAAGATGATAAAACCTTGGTTTATGTGTTTGGCTTTTTTAGTTCTCCTCAGCTTCTACTGTCGCTCGCTCATGAAGAAATGTCACTTCTTTCTTTCTTTCTTTTTTCTCTCTGATTTATAAATTTAAATAATCTCATTCCTTATATCCCAAGAACATTCTCCAACTTTGCCCAATGGCATAGCAGTTTTAGACCAGAGATTTTAACCTCCTAGTTGAAGTGGTTTAACCCCAGCCAGCAATAAACACCACACAGCCACTTGCTCACTCTCCCCCAGTGGGATGAAGGAAAGAATTGTAAGGGTAAAAGAAAAACAACCCTATGTTATCAACACTGTTTGCAGTACAAATCCAAAACACAGTCCCATATTATGAAGAAATGTATCTCTATCCCAGCCAAAACCAACACACTAGCACTGTTATCAGCTATGATTGATGGAAAACAATTCCTGAACAACCAAGTAGGTTTTTTCTCCTATGAAGAGTGAAGACAGTGGGTAGAAGCATATCTCTTGCAGCTGGATGTTCTCACTGCTCTCTCCTTTGTCTTGCTTGTTCTTCTGCCATTTCCTCATAAAGACTGTGAATGGAAGAGCTGGTTCATAGCCTCCATATATTGTGGTGCAGCAATGAGGATGAGGCAGCATGAGATACAGACTGATACGCAACAGGATACTTTTGGAGGAACAGACCAGAGTTTGAACAACCCAGATGTGAGTTAAGTCACATCATTACTTCATAGAGTGAAAAGAGAGCATGACTATCCTAGCTGGAGAAGTCTTCATTTTGCTTCAGAGCAGAGTATAGTAGCAGACTACATGTATGCATCATGTGAGACTAGGAAACTCTGAAGAGTTAGAAAGGTTCTTGCCCACATGACAACTTAGATATACCCAAATTAACTACAATTTACTAATATGAAGTAAATAGCTGCGTCAGATTAACTGCACTCCAAGTGTATGCTCCAGCTTTGTGACATAAAACTATATTTTGCTAATGGGGATGTAGTTCATACTCCACTCAGGTCTTAGACCTCAATGAATGAGTCTGAGTAGTTTTGTTATCTATGAACTGTCTCTAAAACCAGAAAAACTTTAGAAAACTGCACCAGTTTCAAAAAGAGCCCCAATATTTATTTATTTATTTATTTAATTCCCACCAGCTTCTCTGACGTGTAGCCATCCAAAGAGACAAGTGCAAAATCCCTGCAGGACGCAAAACACTGACTCCAAGGATCTGATCGCCATGTCCGATAAGAGCATTTTGAAGAAAGGACTTCCACAGAGCTATTCATAGGGTATTTTTATGACTGGTCATCGCAGGGTCCTCAAGCTTTAATGCTTCACAAACTGAAGGCATATGATCTGATTACAGGTGATGTTTAAAATGACTGTCAGAAAACTCAGTAAGTTCAACAGAAAAAACCTCTTATATCTTATCTCCTTTTATTTGTAGTGGTAATAACCAAATTATTTTCATCCTTTCAACTTACATTATATCTTTTTATTCTGGCAACAAAAGAACATATTCTAGCCAAAGTGTCCTCTGTCTTTCAAGAGTCAGTCAATTCCTACTGCTAATGAGAGAGAATTCCTGATATTCACCAGGGTAAAATATCCTTAAGGGCTGCTTTTTTAATGCATTGTAAACAATAATACAAGGACAATACAACTGTAACAGTAAATACATTGTTTTCAAATTTTCAAACTTATAGTTCATTTCCAGAAATTCTGTATCAATAGCTACATACTGAAACAACAATGTAGATTAATCATATGTTACAAACACTCTGCAGGGAGTTTCAGCAGAAAAGTAAGTTAGTACTTATTGAAAGTCTCTAGCCCGAGGGCTGTTTGTTGCTATGTATGAAATGATCCGGGTGATCTTAGTCCATTGATCTCTCATAAACAGTGTTTATAAATGTATAGGTGTCCTGGGTCCAGCTGGGGTAGGGTTAATTCTTCGCAGAAGCTGGGAGTTGGGCATAGCCGGATATTCGATACCATGCTGACGTCATGCCCGGGATATAAGGGGAAGCTAGCCGGGAGAGGGGTCTCTTTTGTGAAGCTCGTGGTGGTGAGATTTTCATTGTATCAGTGTTTCCATTGTACTCTATATCTTGTCTTATTGTTATATTCTCCTTTCTTTTGTTTTCCTCGTGTGGTATTATTAAAAATCTGTCGTTAACTCACGAAGTTCCACTTTTCTTATCCTTCCCCATTTTACCGGGAGGGGAGTGGGGGGGGGAGGCGGTGTTGCGACCACGTGGTGGTGGTGGTCCTGACACCAAGACACTCTGCTATTTCAACCACTCATTTTTAAAGACTGTCTGAACTTACTAAAAAAAAAAAAAAAAAAAAAAAAAAAAAGAAAAGTACTTTAAAGAATAAAAATGAAAAGGACAGTTAAAAAGGCAGTTAGTGTGGGAAAGGAAATCTGAAGGTGTGTGAATTGAAGAAAGAAGATGGGAGGAGAAGGTAATGTTGGTCTGCAGCCAACATTCAGGACTCTTGTCAATCTCCTTTTTGGTCTGAGTAGTTGGCCAGGATTCCCAGTTCAGCCCTGTGGGCTCATCAAAAGACCCTAAACTATTGACAGTTCAGCCTATTTGGTTCAAGGCAGATGATCTCTAACTGCCACAGCCACCATTAGGAAACTTTACATTCCATCTGCTAGAAGGGATGGCAAGGAAAAAGTTCAGTGGCAATGTTGACATCTTTTCTCTTTGGTGATCAGCCTCTCATTTGTGCCAGCACAAGTCATTACACTCTAAATCAGAACAGGGAACTGGTCCCACTTAAAAAAAAAATAAATCCACAAGTCTAGAACCGCATGATCTATATATACATGACTGTTTCTCAATGCTTTGTTCACGTAATTATATGACACCTTTCTATTAGAAAGTTTTCAAAGGATGAGACTGTCCTTTGAATCAACTATTAAAAGCAGGAAAATGCTTGAGCACATGTGAATTAGTAAAAAAATGACTTATTTGTGTTCATCACCAACAGATATTTTTCATCTGCATTATACTTTGCATGACTATTTTCAAAAGGCCAGCTAGGTCAGCTCTAGCAAATGTTTTTCTTAAGGCAATATCTTACCTTCAGCCAAGTTATTCTGTTCTATTCTATTCTATTCTATTCTATTCTATTCTATTCTGTTCCATACCATTCCGTACCGTTCCGTGCCATTATAAAAAAGAAATACCAAAAAAATTTTCAATTGTCAAAGTGACCACTTTTCTCAGTTAGGCAAATCAACGGTTTTTGCCACATCAGTGTCCTCTGTAAATACAGAAAATGAGGGGTTTTTTTGTTTTTAATTCATATGTATATATATTTTTTTAATTCAGGTTGCTCTTTTCCTCCTTTTTAAAATTCAGATTATTCTATTATATAAAATTTCTGTTAATTTCTTCTTGCAAAATAAGGAGTTAAACTAAAATAAAAAGTCAGTGAATGCTTAGCAGGAAGGCTTTAACAGCTTTGAATAGCAAGGCACTCAAAATGTTTAAATTGACATCCTAAGGTGTTTTATAATACTGCAGATACGACCCAGGTATTTCTTTGACATTTCTAACTTTCTTTCAAGTATTGTTCTTAAGAATAGGGGGAATTTCGATGTTGTAATCTGTTAAAAAAAAAAAAAAAAAAACCAACAACAATGTTGCCTTTTATCTTTTCCACAGGGTTCCTCATTATAAGTAAGTGATGCTGATCTACAGCTGTAAGATTCAATTTACAAAAAAAAGCATAAAATACCTAATATTCTGTAACTTTCAGCTCCTGTCTCTCCAGAACACACATGATTTATTACTGACTAGAGATAAGTGATATCCTTCCCTAAGCAATGTTGGGTTTTTTCTGCACAGTGCTTTCATAAAACAAAAGTTGCATTGTCCTTAGAGAAATGTGGTGTGAGGAGCCTGACTGGTTGAATTTCTATATCTAGGATTACAGAAAGCTATATTTCACATGGAATTGAATCAAGCTTGAATTAGACTAAAATAATAGCAGATGTTTATTAAATGTGCTTCTGTGCTAACAGGCTGTAACTGCAAGCTAGGTAATGATGATATTTCTGTGGAAATAATTGCTCTCAGTCCACAAAAATCTACTTAAGCTATTGTTAATCTCAGATACAGACCATTTCTGGAATAATGCATCCAGTTTTGGCTTCCAGTAAAAGAAAGAAGTTGATAAACTGTAGGGAGTTTAGCAGAGGGCCACTAAGCTTATTGAAGCTGGAGAACTTACCCTCTGTACCGAACAGCTGGGGTAGCTGGACTGGGTCAGCCTGAAGAAGAGACATCTTTGGGGTACCTAACAGTACCCTGCCTGTACCTGTGACAAAGTTACTGAGAAGACAGAGCCAAGTTATTTACTGAGGTGCGGGGCAGGAGAATGAATGGCAGTGGTCATCAATTGAAATGGAAACAGTCTGACTTGCAAGGAAAAATGTTTTCACCACAAGGACTGTGAAGCACAGAAAGAGGTTGCCTAGTGAAGCGGTGGTGTCTCTGTTGTTGAAGGTTTCCAAGGTCATCCTGAGCACCCTGGTCTGCTCTTACAGCAGAGCCTGCTTTGAGCAAGAGGTTAGACTAGGGATCCCTTGCAGCCTGAATGATCGAGTGATTCTCTCATGTTACAGTGAGTGGCTACGTAGAAAAAGAGTCCAAGTTTTAAAAGACACTGAGGTGTTAGGCAGTTTTTTATTATCTGGTCTGGTATCAAGAGAAAAGTACTTTAGAAAATGATTACTTAAAAACCAAAAAAACCCACAAATAACATTTCTTAAAAGAACACATTTTGTTACGACAAGAATTATCTACTAAAGGCAACACTGGACATCTCTGATCTGTGTCTGCTTATGCAGAAGACAGATAAATCAGTAGGGATCTATTTCTTTACCTGACTTCAGAAGTGATAATAGGCAAGTGATTTTCCCTGCAAATGCATACCTGAATTTTGTATTTTTCTTTCAAATAGCAAGGAACTTTTGCTTCATTACTGTTTCTTATTCTTTATAGATCAGTTAAATACACATGCAATGTGAATATTTTGGTCTACTTCATTTATACACGGAAGAAAAGTAAATAATGACCACTTATTTCTTTACTTCCTAGTTATCACTGTTATCTAGTTGTGGACTTGGTATCATCTTGTTTAACAATCTACTCAGTGTCATCTGGGCTGGACATCATATACGATTAGACTTTTCGTAATTACTTCTATATTTTAGAATGAGTTTATCATTCCGGCTGTGGATTTCTTGGAAATTTTTTCTTCCCTTTTACATTTTTACACTTTAGTAATTTCTGCTTATTTTACCTTCTGTTTTGATTTCTTTAAAGTGTGTTTACTTTTGTTTGTTGTTAGGGTTTGCTGATTATTATTCATAGTCTTCACTTCCTCTCTTATTTCCCCTGATTGGTTTCAAAACTTAAGATGTTCCTATTTCCGGGACTAAATCTTTTGCATCACCTGACCTTAAAAATATATTCACTTACAATAAGAAATGGCTTTCTCAAGAAGTTCACAGACCAAATAATAGGAAGTGACCCAGAAGACTTCTAAGTATTTCCGTTTCCATTTCCTTTTATTTAGTCATTAAACCATGCACATAAAACTGCTAAGGCAAAATACACTCTACTTAAATGATTTTCCTGGCTTCTTTTCATCATAAAATTTCAAATACTCACCACACTTAGGTTAATGAAGCATATATGACTGACTACAGTAGTTACTTTTTTTTGCTGAACCGTGTTTAATCAGGGTACTGACAGAAATCAGGTACAGTATCTGCATATCACAGTAAAATGAATAGAGAACCTAATCAGAAAATCAAAAGGACAAATTTGGGTTTTATTTGATGGCAGGCATTGCTCTTAGACTCTCTGCATACAGATTAATAAGTAAAATGTTGGAGAAAAAAGATGAATCTTGGCAACATCACCTTATGGACATTTTGCACTAATCCATCAAGTCACATTTCCTTGAGGACCATCCTTAAATCTCTGGAAAGGGGTTGTTATAAACAATTGAACAAAGATGTCGGAAACCATAAATGACAAACAGATATTTGGCTACATAAATATGTGCACACACACACATACACACAGAGATATACAAAATATATCCTGTGTAAAGAAAAAGTATTCTGTAGTTTAAGGGAAGTGAAACTTAAGCAATAGTAAGTCATAATTCTTGAAGAATAATATAAAGAGAAGAATATAAAACAAAAATATTGAATATTATAAGAGTTACATGTACTACATAAATAGTTTAATAAATAATTCTAATGCAATAGATAAATATCCATACTCATATGTAGATATTGATAAACATCTGCATCTATGGAAATTATCTCTACAGTAGGATATCTGTAAGGCTCACTGAATTTAACTTGTCATAATTTATTTCTTTCACATATTGTCACTTTTTGATATAGTAATGATAACATAAGAATCACTAATCCATTGGGCTTTGTCATTATCCTTCCTGAAAATCTGAATGTCACTAACTGTGTTTCAAATCTTCTAATGTTGTTCTTTTGATTTAGGCGTGTCTGAAGATCAAATAAATTTTGTTTATTATTTATTCTATGCCTTGCAAATAAACTTTTGCAAAAAAAATTGAACAAAACCTGAACTTAAATTTTTAATTAATTAATTAAAAAACCCCTGTTTTCCTCTGAATTGAGACTGACAATATACCTTAAGGAACAAGCATGTATTTTAGAAAATCACTGTGAGTCTGACTAATAGCTATATGGGTACATAGGAGCTTATCTGCATAGCTATTGTGTTTTGCATTTCAACCATGCAATTTATTGTCTGACTGCCTCCCATGCATCAGTGAATCTAACTTTACAGACCCCTAGTGAATAAAACACTAGGTTCAATATTTTGTACCTGGAACTGAGGTACTAAGAGGAATTATTTGCCTGAGAATAAAATAAAATTTGAGCTGGAGTTCCACCCAGACTACATAAGCCTTACATCACTGTGTACACAAGTACATATATTTTTTTCCCAAGATATGTTGAAAGATACCACTGTGGAATACCTTAGTGGATAACATTCAAAAGCAAGCAACTATTTTAGTGTATTATCTGATTTCATTGTTCATAGTAATTATTTTTTTAAATGTCTGCATAGATCATTTGTATCATACCTCTGCTGGAAAGCGTTCAGGGAGACTTTCATAAACTAGATGAATGGGTTAATAGAAATCTCATGAAGTTCAGTGGAGACAAATATGAAGTCCACCAGTTTGAAATTTCAGACTGGGAAATAATAATAAGAACTGATTGGCTTAGGGAAAACTTTGTAAAAAAGACAAGGGTCCTTGTGAAAAATAAGTACGAAGCAGAACCTTAGTCAACAATGCACACAGTGACGGATAACCATGTGCTAGGCTGCATTAGGAGGAGTTTATCCAACAGGTCATGGAAGATAATTGTTCCCTTCTAGTAAACACACATGAGTCCACATCTTCAGTACTGTATCCAGTTTGGACCCCCCAATGCCAGAGAAGTATTGAAAAACTGGAGTGAGTCTGGAGGAGGACTGCTGAGACAACTGAGAGACAGAAAACATGACTTATGAGGAGAGGCAGAAGAATTTGATTTACTCAGCCTGGAAGAAAGAAGAACAATGGGAGAATGAAGATATGGTTGTTACTATCTTCAAAAGGGGTCACAGAAAGGAAGGAGACAGACTTCTTTTCAAAAGTAAAACAATGAGAAATAATAGTGAAGCAAGTGAAAATTCTCATTGGATACAAGAGGAAAAAAAATCACAGTGAGAACAGCTAAGCACTGGAACAGGTTGACCAAGAAGGCTGAGGAGTCTCCATCCTTGGAACCTCATCTAGCCAAACCATGACCAACCTCATCTAACTTTGAAGTAAGGCCTGCTTCGAACAGGCAGCAAGACTAGTTAACTTACAGAGATTTCTTCCAACCGCACCTGTTCTATGATTCTACTGTGCCTCACTTTTTACCATTCCTCACAGCCCAGTAGGATGTTTTTGCCTCTGCTTAGTGTAGTTTAAAATAGATATGACATCAGAAATACACACATAAATATGATGCCTCTGAACTACTTCAGACAGGATCTACTAAGGAAGGATACAAAAATTATAAAGTCATTGAGACTGTTTTGAAAAGTTTCATGTCTTATCTCATGTATGTATAGCTATCCAGAAAAATCCAAACAGGCTTAGTTTACAATTCCTCATAGCCAGAGAGGTTATCCAACTCTCAGCTAATGTTATATTGAAGATTGATTCTATGATTCTAATACGAACAAATTAAAATTCACGGAGCTACTTCAGTCACATTTGTAATTTACTTGAGCTTAGTCATGAATCTGTTTGCATTCTTCTCAGAAAGAGGAAGTTTATTTCAGTTTCCCCTCCTCCAGCACACACACAACCAGTGTAATAGATAATTGTGAGTTCCATGTATCTTTAGTAAATTATTTTTTTTGGAGTCCATTCATAGTAAAGAATTTGTAATACTATGTTATAGGGTTTTTTGGGGTATTTTATGAAGTGACTTCTACTATTTAGTAAAATCATGAAGAAATAAATAAATGTATAAATAAATACTTTGTAGCCAGTAGCATTTTTTTTCATTTGTTATTTAAATTCAATCTTAAATTTTACTTACAAGAAGTTGTTACCTCCCCTTCGCCTGGAGTACTTTGCCATTGTTCTGAGTGAAGTTTCTATTTACAAGGCCATATTCAGGATTTCAAGAAGTCTTCAGTCTTTCTGTCATAAAATATTTCCCAGCTGTACAAGGTATAATATAATCCAATAGCCCTCTGGAAAGTACTAGCAGCTGCTTCAAGGGGTTACTATAAAACTATAGGCAACAGACTTCTAATGCTCCATACTGAAACAGAAAAAACAATGTAAACTTTCAAAGTCTTGAAAACCGTTTTGGCTATATGTATTAAAGGTATCGGTAGAATATACAGATCTTGAACCTGTAAGGCATAAGACATGGGCAGCTCCTGTTGATACAGACAAGGAGCACATTATCAGCACCAAAGACGTAACAAAATAATCACAATACCAGGAGCATTCAGGAAATTCAGTTGTTTGAATACATGTTTCTTTTATACACAGTGAGTGTGGCAGACTTCGGACCATCATTCATATTGTTCATGAAGAAGAATTTGAGTTTATGAGACTCCTAAAAAATTGACCAGCCCTTCCTGAAGTCTACTAAGTGGAACAGTGAATTTTTAATCTGTCATTACCTTTCGAGTAATAAGCTGCGCTGCTAAAACAATCAAATGGACAGACAACTAGCAGAATGAAAACAAAACTGTCATGCAAGAAAGCTTGACCAAATGCTTTTCAACATGTTAAAGATTTATACATTACACTTATTTTTGTTAATAATTATAACTGTATACTTAAAAAAATCTTAAGAAATTTTTTAAAAAGTTGTCTGGCACTTTTCAAAAGTTCGTCAAAAGTGTGAACAAACTGAAATTATCTAGTTAGGTATTTGTTACTCCATATTTTTAAACAACTTACTAATTTTAGAGTTTTTGGTTTTGCTGTGTTTTAAAAAAACAAACCAAAACCAAAGCAAAAGCAAAGTGCATTTAAGCTGACAGCTCATTTATCAACCTTCAGCCTGACACAATTTGAAGTGATTGAGGCATTTAAAGACCTCTACTCAGGACCTTGATTGTGAAAGAGTCATATCAGCCTTACATATGTTACCTCTTCTGACAAAGTGATAATACCAAAATAGAACATCCAGGAGGGTAAATGTTATCTGCCTTAGTCATGCTGCAAGGAAATTGAAATATAAACGGGAAATGAACAAGGATTTATGAAGAATGAAAAGCCTTATGAAGGCAGAAAGGGAAACCTGGACGTGGTAGTTATCTTTCAACCATTTGATGTGTCCTGTGAAATCATTGCACACATGATACATACACCAGCCATCAAGTGCAATATCTGGCATAACGTATGCATTCTGTGTGTTACCACTACATCATAAATGCAATCTATCACAAGACACTGGTTTTGTTGTTTTTGTTGTGGTTATAAATTAAAGATGAAGAAATGGCCTGGGGAAAATAAATAAAGAATAGCAAAGGACAAAAAACCACAGAGGTAGTGCTAAGATTTTATTGCAAAAGCACATATAAAGTAGGTATACTGCACTACCAGACTGTTTCTAAGCTGAATCTTCTCAGCAGTAAATTATCCAGCTTTTGTGTGAAGTTTCAAGCACTGCAGTAAAGCACATACAGATTTTACTCAACTCTGTGGCAAGCAGCGTTCCACTGAAAGTTTCAGAGAGCTTCCTCCAGCTCTGGAATTGCAAAACTCAGATATTTCATATTGATTGATTTTTTTTTAATAAGGTTTAAACTAAGTCTTATTAAAAATTATTTTGTCATTTTTTTAATTGTCAGTGCATTAAACTATACCTAGAACTCGTTCAAATTAGGAGATTTCATTCAATGTCATTCACAACTAGTCAAAATTTGGACCAATAATCTTAATGAGTAAATTATGTACTTATGAAGTAAAAACTTCACTCAATATTGTAAAAACATTCACCAGTTATTTGACAAGATAGAATGGATTGCATAAAAAATTAGATTCCACTATATCTCCCCTACAGAAAACATTCCTGAAAACCCTTTAATTTACCTTAAATAGGCAAGAAAGTGATGCATGACTGAGAGTAAATTATCAGATTTGTGATTCATCAATTTCTTACCTCCACAAGTGTTTGGAAAAGAAAACAATATTATGGAAAACAGATGCAGAAAGGATCCTGAAAGTCTGTCACTCATGACCTGCCATTGTGAGCTGGAGAAACATGAAGCACTGAACTGAATGATTCCTCTCATCAAACAGTGCTTAGGGAAGAAAAAGCTTGATTTTTGAATCAATGAATGAATAGAATTTTCTATTTATAATATACATAGTGTAACTCAAGACTATAGTCTACAAGCACTACTTGTTGCATACTACTGCACAACTACTTTGTTGCGTAGTAAACAAGAAAAGAGAAACAAGTTTTCCTGGACAGATTTTACAGAATAAAAACACTCTTAAATTTGTTATTTCTCAATACATGTGCATGTGTTTAAAGTCTTAAATCTACAAAGAAAATACAGTGAAAACGTAAAGAGATAGTGTAATGATGCAAGTGCAAAGTAAAATCTACCTAAGTACTGTACTAGAACAATATCTGAACAAGATATTTAGTTTGCAGAGAGATTTAGCATAGATAGTTTTGGATTTTTTGGTTTGGTTTGTGGTTTTTTTGAGTTCTTTCATCACCCTTACGATCTCAGAAGCTTCTGGAAAAATAGTAAGCACTCAAATTATTCACATGTTTATTTTCCATCCTCTCACTATGTGAAACAATATAAAAATAGGAAGTTCTGATGTGGAACGTACACATGTCAGTATAGGTATATCTTGAAATTTTGTTATTTTTTTAAGCAAAGAGGTCTTGTGCACCAGATGGAATGTCATGAGGTTATTGGTAACTTTAGTTCTTTCAGTAGTCCAGTGTGCTGTCTTTGCTCCAAAGAAAGCTTAGGATCTGTTTTAGTGAATGCCCTTGAGAAAATTTTAAAAAGGGAGAGTAAAAAAGGAAAAGGGAAAGAAAAGAAAAAAGAATTTAAAAAGGGAAAGAAAAGAGAGAGGGAGAGAAAAGAGAAAAAAAGGAAAAAAGGAAAAGGGAAAGGAAAAAGAGAATAAAGAAGAAAAAGAAGAAGAAAGAAAAATGAAAAGGAACTTTTTCTCCCTTCACTGATAACTCTAGCATTTACATTTTCCTTGGATATTACCCTTTCAGTGACCTAAGAATTAATGTAAACCGTGAAAGTAATAGCTGATAGACAATGTGCAAGCTTGAGGGCGAAAATGTAGGAAAGAGCTGTAACTGATCTGCCTGTATTTCAATAAAGCAAAATAACAAAAGAAAGAGAAAGAAACTGGTTACGTATATACGTACTAATATGAATATTTTCTACAGTTTTAGCCATTATGCATGCTACTGATACCAGTCAATAACAAGTTGGTTTACACTAGAAGGGTCAATCCTCACTAAATAGAGGTCATTTAGAAACTAAGAAGGATTTCCTCTCTTATGAGATTTGTTTTATCTTTTTATTTCTTTTCACGTATGTATCCAGACTATGTCAAGGGACAAAGGAGTAATTCATTAATAAGCAGATACATCTAACCGCATCTATTAGTACAATTTTATTTTTTTATTGAGTTTGAATTGTCTTCTGAGTATATCGGATGAGTGAATACTGGATTCATATTAGTGTTTAATTTACACTACATGCATATTAATTTAAAGATTCAGTTAAGGTCGCTTATAGCCAAGAGTATTCTATCAAGTTTTAATCACTGAAGTTCTTTTGCAAAACTCAGGTAATGCACCAAATTGCAGACCAAAATTCTGCTGTCAGCAGGTGTTACTCCACCAAACCAAGAGCAAGACAGAAGAAAATGTACCATACTCTTAGGCTATGAACAAATTTCAGTGAGGGTAAAGTACCAGCAAAAGCACTGAAGTTTTTCCAGTGAATGGCAAGACCATCCGTATAGGACAGTTGAAAGAGCAAAGCTGCAGTAAAGTTGTAATAATGTAGTAAGAGCAACTGTTGTCTTCTACCTGGACTTGTGCAAAGCATTCAACACTATCCTGCATGACATTCGTGTCTCTAAATTGGAGAGACAGGAATTTGACAGTTGGACCACTTGGTGGATAAGGAATTGGCCGGGTGGTCACACTCTCAGAGTTGTGGTCAATGGCTCAATGTCCAAGTGGAGATCGGTGACGAGTGGCATTCCTCATGTGTTGGTATTTGGTGTTTGACATCTTGTGGGAGACATGGACAGTGGGATTAAGTGCACCCTCAGCAAGTTTGCCGATGACACCAAGCTGTGTGGTGTGGTGGACACGCTGGAGGGAAGGGATGCCATCCAGAGGGACCTGGACAGGCTGGAGAGGTGGGACCATGCCAACCTCATGGAGTTCAACAAGGGCAAGTGCAAGGTCCTGCACATGGGTCAAGGCAATCCCAAGCACAAATACAGGCTGTGAGGAGAAGAGCTTGAGAGCAGCCCTGAGGAGAAGGACTTGAGGGTGCTGGTTGATGAGAACCTGAACACAAGCTGGCAGTGCATTCCTTCAGCCCAGAAAGCCAACTGGATCCTGGGCTGCATCAAAAGAAGCGTGACCAGCAGGTCAAGGGAGGTGATTCTCCCCCTCTACTCTGCTCTTGTGAGACCCCATCTGCAGTACTGCATCCAGCTCTGGAACCCCCAACATAATGACATGGACCTGTTGGAGCAAGTTGAGAGGAAGGCCATGAAGATGACCAGAGGGCTGGAGCACTTCCAGTACGAGGACAGGCTGAGAGAGTTGGGGCTGTTCACCTTAGAGAAGAGAAGGTTTCATTGAGGGAGACCTGATAGCAATCTTCCCATACCTAAAGAGAACCTACAGGAGAGATGAGGGACTCTTTATCAGGGAGCATAGTGGTAGAATGAGCAATAACAGTTTTAAACTGAAAGAGGGTAGATTTAGATTAGATATTAGGAAGAAACTTTTACTGTGAGGATGGTGAGGCAGTGGCCCAGGTTGCCCAGAGAAGCTGTGGATGCTCCATCCCTGGAGGGGTTCAAGGCCAGGCTGGATGAGACTTTGAGCAACCTGGTCTAGTGGAAGATATCCCTGACTGTGGCAGGGGGGTTGGAACTAGATGATCTTTCAGGTCTCTTCCATCCCAAACCATTGTATGATTCTCTGATTCTATTAATTGTTTCAAGAAACAAAGAAGCAACTTCCATCTGCTTTAAAGCACCAAGGATAGTCAACATGTTCATGTTCAACTTGGTGTCTGTCAGGACTCCTGGGACATTTTCTGACAAGGTGTTTTCCATCTGTGTGGCCCCCAGTGTATATTGTTGAATATGGAAGCATATTACTTGGGCTTGAAGGCATTTGTCACATACCTTCTCAGAAAGATTAACAGCAACAGAATTTACAGGCATTTTAAACCTCCTGTTGCTACAGTTGTATTAGAGAGTCCATCTTGGAGCTTTGGGAGGAAAATATCTCAGTCCAGAAAACTCAATGTTTCTGCCTGCATCCACCAACATCCTTAACAGCTACTCATCATTACTACTTTTATCCATATAATAGATAAAATTTAAGAGGGCCTTGAATATTTCTGGTAGGACATGACAAATCACTTGTACACTATAAAAAAAAAATACAGTATGCAGTGTCCTAATACTTACACCAGTTTTCTGCATGCAATTGAACTTTCTTGATAAAGATATATCCACCTCAGTTTCATTTCTTGTGCTAGCTACTGTACTTTAATTACAGGCAGCAGGATAATTCATAAGTGCAACAAGAAACCAATACTTTTAAAATGCTTAAGAAAAAGTATCCTAGGAAGACTGCAATTTCTGGACAGTGAGAATATTTCATAAGAATATTTTTTGACATTTTTTGTTTTGGTTTTTCGTTAAAAGCATTTTTATAAAATACTCTAAACCCAAAAATAATTCTAAAATTTTGAAAAATTGACACTTCCAACTCTTTTAGTAGTATAGCTATTTTTATAAATTTTGTTATTTTCCTGTTTTTTACGTAAGTTTGGATAAGATCTTTACAGTTTCATAGCAAAAGTCATTGTTTTCAATTTGGCATTCCCAATTTAAAGCTCCTTAGAGAATCATTTTCTGTTCAACTCCAGGCATCACATCTTTTGAAAAACTAATCACAGTTGTTTGTCCCGAGCATGATACAATGTCTGCCCCCTACAACATGAAATAGGACAGCAAATTCTACTTAGGTGAGAATTTTAAGAAGGTGTTTGCTCAGTAACTCTTTCTCTACTCTCTCAGTTTAACAACAGTATGCTTACCTTCTCCTGAAAAGCATAATTCCAAATTTTACAGTGGAAACATATAACCATAAACATTGCCTAGATAAAAAAAAGTAAACCAAAGCAAATGAAAAGAATGAATTTTTAAGAAGGAATTGTAAAAAGATTAAGGAAGGGACAAAATCATACACATACAAACTAAGAGCAGTATTCTGAATTCTGTCAAAAGATTCCTTGGACAGTAAACAATAATAGTCAGTGACACAGTGAATGCAGTCAAGCTTAAATCACCTGTAGGTAAATTCCTAATCTATGAAAAAGTCAGGGGTAGGGAACTTGAAGGCAAACTTTTTGAAATTGCCATTGACATCTGTGACATTGATATGTTTTTCTGTCCATATTAAAGTAATTCATGCTGTTTTTAACATATTTAGCAACATAAAGGCTAAGCTTTTAAGGCAGGAGATCACTACAGGCTCAGATTTGAACTAGAGAGCCATTTGTCTCTGGGCTCTCTTCGTGTATCATCTCAAAATCTCTAGTTGTCTGGCATTTCTTACAAAATTAGGGAGCCCACTTTCTCCCCCTCACCTCTTTTAAAAAAATCATAGTGATGTCACTGGCAATCTTTTAGATGTTTTTCTTCTGGTACCAGTGTCAACCTTCCACTGTCACATGACAAGGGTGCTCTAGGCATCTACAGTGCTTGTGCCAATATGTAATAATCTACAGAAACCTGTTAGCACTTGTGTACAACCTAAATCTTATGCACAAACTTTCAGACAAATTCCCTTAATTAATCACACCACCACCCACACAGAAAGGATGGATGGTTTTGTATGGGAGAGAAGAAAGAGATCTAAAATAAATTCAGAGTAACACTTTGAAGTCTAAACCATAAATCTATGCTGCTGGGGATTACACAGCTGGAGTAAAACAAAAATAAGTATCTTCAAATACGGTGGGAAATAAAATATCTCAGGACGAGTCAGATGAAAGAAAGGGTCCCTTGTGTTTGGGGAAGAAATGTGGCTTCATATAACCTCTTTCATCTACTTCACTGCTTGAATGACACTTGTACAATGTTAGTTTGGATTGACTTTTCTCTCTGGATGAAAAAATAAATTGTTAGACAAGTGTGTTTTCAGAAAAAATAGTGACAAGCAAACTTCAGAAATATAATCAGATAAGCCCTAAGGAATTTTGGATTCTTATCATGTTTCTGGATCTTCAGCATTTTCAAATTATTCTTCCTCGATGGATTAGCCTTTCTTCTCTGCCCTTAATACCTTCTTTCAAGTTGTCTTATACCCAACCAATTTAATAAGATTTACTGGGTTTTTATGTTTAAATGGGGAAGCAATGTCAAGTCTATTAATCTATGTGTGGGTACAACCCCTAGTTTTAAAAGCATGTTGGAACAATGGTGCAAAACGCAGTGTCTTTCTGATTAATACCTGCCACATCTCAAAACATGAAATAGCAGTTTCTCTCAGTTAAAAGCACTTAAATTTGACACTGATTTAAGCAAAAGCCAGATAAGTAAGGGAAAGTTTTCCCCAAATCCAAGCTCAGTAGAGCTCCAACAACTGCTTTGTCTCAAGTTATGAGTGATGTTTGAAATAGTTCAATCTTGCTTTAATTATTTCTGATTCACTAAAAATGACATTAACTAAATGAGACTGTTACCCTGAAGAGACTGCGTACCAAGATCTCCATTTCTAGAGGGCAAACATGGGAGAACTTTTTGTGTTTCTGAAAACATTCCTTTTTTTTTTTTTTTTTTTTTCTTCAATCCAGTGGAAAGCAAGAGGTGGTTTGAAGATGTGAACAGGGAAGCAGAAAGGAAGTTACTTAGCAGAGTTGCTGTAAAACATTCAATCTTAATACACCCTCCCTTATCAAATAAGCAGAAACAACACAGAGGTATAACCAGTAAACCTCAGCACGTACCAACAAAAAAGTTTACCAAACTCAAATAAAAAAATCATTTAATCTCCCACGTCAGTTATATGTTTCTGACTTTATACTGCTTTGCTTTGGAGCCATCCTAAAGCAAAGTTCCTAGGCATTCAACTGGAGCATTTTGAGTCCTACCAGAAGCTGGTCAGTAAGAAGATAATTCTGAGCTTTCAGACAGTATGCACATTGGGTGCTGGAGGAAGAGAAGGAAAATATGAGTCTTCTTGTTACAATTTACACGTTTCTGCCTTGATTGCTGCATATATTCTCTTAAGATGATTTTTGTACATTTGGTTTATTATATTTAGAATGTAAGGAATACTGTAGAGAAACTGCCCAAATTAGAGTTATTTTATCTTGTACTTTATCAGCATCAATACATTTGTAATTTTTTTTAAATTTTTTTTTCCAACATATTTCGATTTTTTCAGATGCTGGTTGTATTTATTCAATGTTCATTCACATTACTACTGTTCAGAAGAAAAAAAGGTAATGCAAGCCACTTCTGAAGAGATGCTTCTGCTTCACTGACTTTTCAGTCTTTCTTACAGATTTCTGCAAATCATTACACAAGTCAACTCCATAAAAAATGAAGAAGGCATTTTCCCCTCCTCTGTTTTTGAACAAGCTGGCATCTGTTTCTCTTAGAAGGATATTTTGTTCTGTCACTTATTTCAAGTGATATTCTAACATAATTAAAACAAAAATGGCTATTTTGAAATTTTTGAAATAAAAATCTCTTTGTAAATATAAAATATTCACTAAGAGAATTATTTTTCTAAATGTGTCCTGTCTGTTGACATATTGGCATATCTCATCAGATTGTGTATAAAAGCAAATAAAAAAAGGAAATAAAAGATAAAATTAATAAGCATATGCTTATTCAATTTTTTGAAAATCTGAGTAAAAGTAATCCAACATATAGTAAGAGTAGTGAAAAACACAATGCAATAGGCAGAAACTCAATGTAAATATTAATTACTATTTTTCATACAGATTCAATGCATTAAGAATATCTGATTTTGAAACAGAGAGGGTATTACTGACAATTGTTTTCTTGCATTGATGGTGTTAACAATATTATCTCTGATCATTACCATAGTATAAAAACATTTTGCATCATGAAACAGGAATATTTTAGAATGGGAATGTGTGTAGGTTACACTTAATAAAAAATCAAAGACAGAAAACCTAATTCAAAACCAAAATATTATAGCTTTTTTTCTTAGCCTCAAATTCTTGACCCATCCTCAGACGAAAGGTTTTGGAGGTTTGTTGAAGAATGAGACAGATAACAGAAACAAACTTTAGTGTCTCTTCCTTGAAAGAACAACTCAACCTCATTAAAAAGGACACCCAGAGGTTAGATAATGGTCAAACAAGAGATCCTTTTCATAAGAATATCCTACAGTTACATCTTGAGAACCTCATTATTGTCAGTGAGAAGGGCACGAGCTGCAAAATCTCACAAAATGTGCAACAGCTCTGCCAGTAAAATAGCATTGGGTCTGCTTTTGAATGCAGATTCTTTTTCACTTCCCATAGTACAGAAAAGGTACAGGACTGTGGTGGGTTAACCTTGGCTGGATGCCAGGTGCCCACCAGGCCCCTCTATCACTCCCCCTTCAGCAAAATAAAGGGGGAGAGAGTAAGCTGAAAAACTCGTGCGTCAAGATAAAAGCAGTTTAATTAAAGCAAAGGCCAAGGCCACGCACAGGGACAAAAGGAAAAAACTTTCCCATCAGCAAGCAACATCCAGCCACTTCTCAGGAGGCAGAGCTTCAACATGTGTAGCAGTTGCTCCTGGAGACAAATGTAATAACAAATGCCCCCTCCTCCCTTCCCTCAGCTTTTATGGCTGAGCTGATGTCACATGGTATGGAACAGCCAATCTGGGTCAGCTGTCCTGGCTCCGCCCCCTCCCAAGATGTGTTATAAACCCCCTTCTACCAGTGCAAAACTCAGTACTATAAGGGCTGCTATGGGGATACTAACTTCATATCAGCTAGACCCAATACAAGGAGAAAAGGAGGCAAAGATTCACAGTCCTACTCAGTTTTCTTCCTACCTTATTCTTTGAAAATGTTTTTCTATTGTAAGATAAAGTGAATACTGTGTTATTAGCCCAGGTGCTTCAAACTGGGGGAAGGTAGTGATGTCCTGACATATCCTAGTGTGGAAGAGTCCAGTGATGAGGGGAATAACATCCAGTTTCATACGCAGGGACAAGCAGAACAGCTATTATGAAAATAATATTTATAAAAGAGGGAAAAGAGTACAAAAGACAACAAACACATCTTCAGGAAGTGTGGATAAATCTTGTAAATCCCAGCTTTATTAACATTTGAAATAATTTTTTAATAGTATGCATTTAGGTTTTGTACAGATCCTTTTAAATACTTTGACATGATAGCTTTGAAAATGAACTTATTTTCTTTTTTCCTCTCTTTTTTACAGCTCTGAAGAAAGTACAGCTTTAGAAGGAAAATCTGCAAATTAAAGCAGATGGATAAGGTCTTGTAAATATATTTGCAGGTTTCTCAAGGAAAAATATCAGGCTTGGGCAGGGGGATGATAACAGTCTAGTTTGATATATTGGTAATAGCAGTGAGTTTTGCTCATAAGTTTCTTTATTTTTTCTTTTTCATTTATTAGAGAAATTATGTAAAATAAACATCAACAATTCTGAATTAAAAATATCATAGCAATTTTATTTAAGACAGAGGAAAAGGTTATAGTCGTAATGACCAATAAAGATATCACCATCAACTAAGAAACTGTTGCTCAAAACATGAGTGATTCGTGTGACTTAGGAGTGATTTCTAAAGTGTCAAAATATGTGTGTATAATTCAACTAAAATAGAAATAAAACACCTTAAAAGGAATAAGTGACCATAGAATGGATTCAAATGGGGTTTAGAACAATTTCATGCTGAGTTCCTTTGAATGTGCTGCAGAATAAGGACAGAAATATCCAGGGCTGTATGCCCACATCTGAGATTTGCTAAGAAGATGAACTAGAGTAGAAAGCTCTTAAAGGGAACATAAAGGAAACAACACTTGGTGTGGTATCCTCAGGCAACTGAAAAAGCAGTCAGGACAGTCCCCATTACTAACAGTACCACCGACTGATTTGTCAGTGTGAGTGGTACAAAAATCTGTGTGGTAAGTGTGATAAGAATGGTAAGGTAACCACAGAAATTAATGTGATATGTAGACCAAGTGTGAAAAGAGTTTCATAGGTTGTTCTCTCCTTTTGTCTTTGTATCATTTTGTTTCTGAGTCTCCTATTTTGAGCATATCCAAATTATTTTTTTCTTCTTTCAGGGAATGTAATCTGTATTGTATGGACAATCTGTCAATATTAACATGGGTTAGTTGTGTAATTTCTCACCTGAGGGCTTGTAAATAAGATTTAGAGACGAAGGTCATTTACTAGGGTACAGATAACAAAAGCTTACCAATATTTGCAAGAGAGAGTATTTGCTGTATATTTTTGTAGCTTTTGTTTCAGTTCCTATGCTGAAGCAAAACATTTTATTAGCTATTGAAAAACAAAGCCCTGAGTTTGTACAAATTGACTCAATCCTCATGGAAGTCTTGTGATTAATAGGTTAACATTTCTTACGGTACAGACAATTGTTCTTGTAAAACTAGTGCAGACAGCAGAAGTTAGAGAGGAATTCTTGTTGTAGATTTTGTTCACACAGCAGAATGCACAAAAGCTGCCTGTACAGCTGAAGTCAAATTTCATATGTTTGTGGCTCAGAGACACTCTGCTACTATGTCTGCAAACAAAGCAAGTTTGTAAAGTCCTGTACTAGACAGAGGTATAAATTGGAAAGGAATCAGCAGCTTATTTTATACACGAGTAATTGAATCTCATAAGCAATATAATCTACAATACAATTTTGCAAGAAGAATTATTAAATTTCACATTCCTTCAGGTATGACTTCAAAACTAAGAGAATTCTTAAGGAAACAGTTTCAGAAAAACAAATTAATATACTAAAAATAATACACTTCTTCTAAAAGACTGTTTCTGGAAGTATTAATTATGGAATACTGTCATGGAGGACTTTGTGTAGGGCAGCTGCAAGAGCTGGGCCACTCCATACTGTGATGAATAACCTAAAAGTTATTTATTAAGCAGGATGTGCAAAGGGAGTGGATAGCAGTTTCTATTTGAGATAAAAATCTATTTTGATTTCTGTTCCTAGAATCATAGAGTTTTTGAGCTTGGAAGGCATCTCTGGATACCACGTAGTTCAACCCCACTGCTCAGAGGAGGTTCAACTATGAAAGATTCCTCAGGGTTGTGTTGAGTCAGGTTTTCAGTATCTCCAAGCATGGACATTCCACAGCTTGCCTGGGCAACAGATTCCAGGGCTCAAACACCCTCACAGTGAAAAAAAGCTTTCTTATGTTTAAATTTATTTTTCTGGTTTTTTTTACTTGTGCCCATTGCCCCTTGTTCTCTCATTGACCACCACTGAGAAGAGCCTGGCTTCTGTTCTGGCTTCCCCTCATCAGATATTTGCATACACTCATGAGATTCCCCCTGAGCCTTCTCTTCTGTGGACTAAACAATCCCAACTCTCCAGTCACACTTTCTATGAAACATGCTCCAGTCCATTAGTCATCTTCATTACCTTTTGCTGGCCTCTTCCTGTATGTCCATGTTTCTTCTACTGGGGAGCCCAGAACTGGACACAGCACTCTAATGGAGACTCAGCAGTGGTGAGAGGAAGTATCACTCCCCTGCACCTGCTGTCTGCACTGTTGCTGAGAGACCCCAGGGTGCTATTGGCCTACTTTATCACCAGGGAACATTGCTGACTCATGTTCGACTTCTTGCCCACCAAGAACATGAGAACTTTTTCTGAAAACCTGTTTTCCATCCAGTTGTGCTCAACATGTACTGATGCATCGGGTTATTCCTCCCTAGGTGCAGGACTTTGTGTTTGCTTCTGTTAGTCTTCATGAGTCTCATAATGAGATTCTACTCATACGCTGGATGGTGGTCTGGCCTTTATGTATAGTGGTTCCATCTTGGGATCAGACCTCAATGTGGTTCTGGATGTCAGGATATGTTGCCCCACACAGGACTACTGTCCTAATGGTTTGATGCTTTTTTTGAATTAGATCGTGGGCATAAGTTGCCAATGGATTTATAAATTAAGTATCTTCAGGCCAATCTCTCTTACTTTCACATTATATAAAACCAATTTGCAGTTGTTAATTGGGTGACTACCACCTTTTAGCCTCTGTCCCAATTGACAGAGAAGAATGTAAATTTGGCAACAGTTACACAACAAAGCTCATCCATGTTTCTCTGTTTTCCCAACACATGCAGGAGTAGTCTAATCAAATAGATACTGGCAGATGTAGTCCAGGTCTCCTTTGTTTGAGCAGGGCTTTCAGATAGGCTTCTTCCTGCAAGAAATATAGAAGAATAAATTAAAATGGTAACGTAGAGGTTTAAAGTTCTTGAGAAACAAGGTAAGTAGGAAGTCTTTTAAGGGTAAACTTTGTCCAAGCTTCAAAGCTGTAAGAAAGTGAGGACTTTCTTGCACCTGCAGATGTGAATGTTAATGTAAATGAGAGGTCATTGTCAGCGACACCTTGCTCTAGGGCAAGTCCTTCTTCTAATCATTAATGCAAAGACATTACTATAAATAGGAAAAGTGGATGTAAGTAGTGTGTCATTCTGTCTCCAAGGAAACTAACTTTGAGTCTAATTCTTATTTTCTTTTTAAACTTTTCTGATCCTCTTCTTTGATCAAGATGTTGGTGAAAACGTTACTGCTCTTTGAGCCCCCAATTTATGACCATTTCTTTTTATTCGTCTTGATTTACCATTTCTCATTAATGAAATTTAAGCTGGAGCCCAAAACTTATAAAGAATTTTAATGTCTACAAAAAAAAAAGCTTACAAAACCTGTTAGTATTCCTTCAACTCTAGCACACTCTGTATCCATTTTGCATTTGTTCCTTCAATAAGGAGCAGTCTTTTTACTTTGTCGATTTATGTTTCATAATTGGGCTTTCATTCACAATTTGGATTCCTGGTGTTGTCAAAGGTTTGCAAAAATAGTCCACAATGTAAATTCAAATAGTTGCACAGTACCTCAACATCAGATCTCCAGTACTTTGTATATCTAAGTACAAAAGTAAGTAGCTTTTAAACTTTAATAAATCTCTTCACATAGACATTTGATGGCAGTCTATTTGAAACAGTTTTCATGAAACTGATACACTTTCTGTGTAAATGAGGTAAAAAAGGGGATATTGTGATATTATATCTAGAACTCATCAAGACTTTGGAAAAATCTTTAAATCTGATTTGTTTGTTTGTTTGTTTTGCAAGTCTTCTGCAAGCTTCCCCAAAAAACGAAGCTGTACTGTAGCTCATTTTCTCTGCAGATGGATTCACACGGGAGAAAAAGGTGTGCAAATCTCTTGAGGAATATATTGCCAATACTTTACATAGTTTCTAGATTTTCTTCTATGACTAGTATCCCTGTGGTTTTCAGTGAGTTATTGACTGTGAATTTAAGACTAGACACAAGTCATTAATGAACAGAAGAGAGAAATTCTTAAATATCTCAAATGATGTCTAAAAATCAATAGAGATTTACTGCATGATTTTTGAAGCACAGCAGTAAAAAATTTTATGGACAAAAACAAGGAAAACAGGAAATTTAAAATATTGGAACACTTACCACTTACTAGGGGACTGTAGAAAGAACTATCTTTGAATTCCGTCCTGCAATATTTTATTTTCAGGTTTTCATCGGTCCTGGATTTCAGGATGCTAATTTCTTTCACACTGCCAACAAAGGCTCTTTCATTTTGAACTTCCTTACAATTTTCAGTTTTAAGTGTCAGTGTGACTAGTTGAAAGATTGATTAATACAATAATTTATTAGTAGATATATGTCTTGCTGACAAAAATGTACTTTTATTATAGATTATGCTTATGCTATCATAGTTTGTATGTGTACTTTTTAATAACGTTTCCATATTTTTATATCTGTATAAGCAAATTTGATTAAAAAAGAAACTAGTATGGATACAAATCATAGAACTGTTAAATTTGACTCTACTGTGTAGTCACAACAAATAAATTATTTATTAAATAATTTGTTCTCATTATATTTCCTTGCTTCTGATCGAGATGAAGTGCGTGGAGAAAAAAACTCAACAGGAACAAATATAACGATTAATTTAAAGACATTTACCTACAAAAACATAGAATCATAGAATCACAGAATGGTTTGGGTTGGAAGGGACCTCAAAGATCATCAAGTTCCAACCCCCCTGCCATGGGCAGGGACACCTCCCACTAGCCCAGGTTGCTCGAAGCCTCATCCAGCCTGGCCTTGAACCCCTCCAGGGATGGGGCATCCACAGCTTCTCTGGGCAACCTGGGCCACTGCCTCACCACCCGCACAGTGAAAAATTTCTTCCTAATATCAAATCTAAATCTACTCTCTTTCAGTTTAAAACCATTACCCCTCATGCCATTGCTACACTCCCTGATAAAGTGTTGTTCCCCATCTCTCCCGTAGCCCCCTTCAGGTACTGGAAGGCTGCTCTATTGTCTCCCTAGAGCCTTCTTTTCTCCAGGATGAACAACCTCAACTCTTTCAGCCTGTCCTTGTACAGGAGGTGTTCCAGCCCTCTGATCATCTCTATGGCTCTCCTCTGGACTTGCTCTAACAGGTCCAGGTCTTCCTTATGCTGAGGGCCCCAGAGCTGAACGCAGTACTCCAGGTGGGGAGTTGGCAAACTTGCTGAGGGTTCACTCAGTCCCACTTTCCATGTCTCAAACAAAGTTTATAATACTGGTCCCAGTATAGACCCCTGAGGAACACCCCTTGTCACCAGTCTTTACTTGGACATTGAGCTGTTGACCACAAATCTTTGAGTGCGACCATCTAGCCAATTCCTTACCCACCATGTGGTCCTTCTGTCAAATCCCTGTCTCTCCAATTTAGAGACAAGGATGTCACATGGGACAGTTTCAAAGGGTTTGCACAAGTCCAGATAGATTATGTCAGTTGCTCTTCCCTTATCCACCAACACTGTAACCCCATCATAGAAGGCTACCAAGTTTGTCTAGGCACAATTTGCCCTTATTGAAGCCATATTGGCTGTCACCAATCACCTCTGTATTTTCCATATGCACAGAGGCATATTGCCTGGCACAGAGGTGAGACTGACCAGCCTGTAGTTCTCCAGGTCTTCCTTATTTCCCTTTTAAAAAATGGGGGTTATGTTTCCCATTTTCCAGTCAGTGGGAAATTACCCAGACTGTCATGACTTTTCAAATATGATGGCTAGTGGTTTAGCACATTCTGAAAGTAAATATTTTGTTTATTATTGCATTTTATTTTCTTTGTACAATTCCATGACAACATTCTGTTGCTAATTTTTGTGAAAATAATTAGATGCTATCTGCAGGTAATACTACCATCTGGTGTTTATTTGGTAGCTGAAAAAAATATGTGTACTACACATCATATTGGTGATTTCCAAAAAGGTCATATTAAAGTGCAATATTTATTGAATATATCATAAGTTCATAAGAGCTCTAGTATCACAAGAGTACTTGTCTCTAAGGAAATAACGAACATTGCCCAGGAACTAGGAGCTGTGAAAATACAATGTCCATCACCCAGCAGGTTGCCCTGTGGTTTCCCCATTCAGTGCTCTTGTACTTTCTGCAGGTAATTTTTAGGATTTTGAGGAATGCAATAAGTACGGAGATTTGTACTTAATGGAAGTAAATCATATTTTGGAATAATGTTATTTTTGACTGGGTTCTACTACTAATAACATTATTTTATAATGAAGTAGTAGAAAGGTGAACTTTACAGCCTTTGTACTTTGAATGATTGTTAAAATGCTTAAATATTCTTAGAGTGTGTGAAATTAATATCTTTATAGAAACAATTAACTTATTTCTGAATATGGGTTTGGTTACAGAAAAAAAAAAAATGTTTCTTTTTTTTTTTCTGATATTGTTTTGACTGAGTTCTGTCTTGTTGGTCATAGACCAATAACTTCACCTAGTCTAAGAGTACCATAAAGTACTCAGAGTGCCTCTAAAATCTAAATAAAATTGTAAAATTAACTTCATGCTAGAATTGAATGTATTAACATTCAATATGAAATAGAACGTTAAAATTTCTTTTAGATTTAAGGTGGTTCTTTACCTTAAAGTCAAAATGTCTCTAGGCTGCTTTCTGCTTTAGTCATCACCTGTTGTGTTCCAGGTGACAAAAGCCTAGTATATATCCCCTAACTTCTGCCTATGCAAACTGTTCCCATGATAGTGTCCTGTGCTAGAATATGGTTTCCAAGACAGCAGTTGTAACTTTCTTAATAGTATTCATACTGCTCTGTTCTTGAGAGACCATCAAACATGACTTGTGTCATAATCCTTGAGCAATGCTTTCTTATTTATTTTGCCTCACCTTGCCTCAGTGACACATGCCACTGTGCCATCCCAGGTCTTTAACTCAGTCTGACTTTCACCAATACCTGAAACACAAATGAAGAAAAAAGACATTGGAAGAAGCAACCTGTACTAGAGCAGGCCCAGGACTTGTGGTCAACCCTCCTAGCCATTCCCCAGGCTTACATTGCAGCTTTACAAGGCAGCCTACATAAATGTCCCAAAGAGGAAGGAGGATCCTTATGCTCCAGGTTTCCATGGCTGAACTACTTTGCTGTGCCGTGGGATCCCCTCTTGATTTCCCAGGTGTGCGATCTTGGCTCTGGATGCCTTTCCTTTAGAGGCAATTGTAAGATCAGCCTATAGCTTTCAATACTTGATTTTAGTAGAATTCACAAAAAACTCATAAGGAATTTTTCATTTCCTGGCAAAAGGGTTGAGTAGGTTCCAGTGGTATCTTATGGAGCTGGTATTTATGTGTAAATCCAGTGCTGACCCACAAGGCCTGCTGTGTTTAGCCAGCATCACCTAAACTCTAGGATGACGGATTGCTATGAAATACATATCAGGTTTGAAGAAAAAAATCCACCCAGAGTAGAGTCATCTGTCTCTACAGAAGTAACAGTCTGAGCATGAGTATGTAAAGCTATATGAGATAGGGCTATTATTCTTGGAGGTTTTCCATTCATCATTGAGGGCTGACGATCTGATTGTGACTTCACTTATCCTTTCCTAGAAAGTCCACAATAGTGTTGTCTTGCTACCAGGTGCCATTCTGGTAGTATTTAATTAGCCTAGTAAATAAGATAGTTAGATGTGAAATTTCTGAAAAGGACACTAAACATTGTAAAATAAGAAGAGGTAAGAAAGGGGAAGGATGGAATAAGTAGATTAATAACTAAAAAGACATAAAAATTCAAAATGGAAATAAGTTTTGCTAATGAAGGTTGTGCTTCTTGTTTTTTCTTTAGTAGAGACAAAATATTGTGTTTTAACTGGTATTTTTCTTATTTTTTTGGGAAATGTTATCAATAGACTCAGGCAAGAACTATGCATGTGTATGTGCATTATCCATACATTGATTTAACAGCCTTCTGTACTGTAACACACTCAAACTAGCCAAGAAAAGAAAAAATGCAATAATAAACCTTAAAAATACCTAACATAATGATCTCTCGAAGATGTTTCCTCTCATTTATACTTTATTATTAAGCTGTGTTAGCTGAAGAGATACACTAAAAAAACACAGAAAATTGAAATATAGTGTATGATGAAGATTCAGAACCATGCTCCAAGCTAGTGTATTACAGTTATGGATTGCAAAAACAAGCTTTAATGCAAAATTTAAACAGTACTGCTCTTCTACCATGTAACTCCCTCATCACCTTTCTTGTGAAACTCCAATTAGTCTTTTTGACTACTGTTGTTGAGTGACTGGTGGTTAAACTCATTTTAGCAGCTATATTATGCTTTGTCTTGTATTCAGAGCAGTCATGCTGAAATCAGAGAAAGTCAGTGAAGAATTTGATGCTAAACATGTATTAAGAATCCTGAGCAAGTTCTCACTTTATTTCAACTACTCAATCTGTATATTCATGATGTATGACTTTTCCTTTTACTGTGCCACGCTATATTTCTGCAATAATAAGTAGGAATCATTTATGAGGACACAGTTAATGGGTATTCTTAACCTTAGTTGAAGCCAAATATAGGTTCAGGTAAAAATATTGCATTGTAACACAGCTGGAGTGCTTAGCACACTGTGATTGGAGTTGAAATGCAGAAAGGCTTATTCTTGTACACAGTACAAAATGACAACTTTCTGATGGCTGTATCTCAGCAATAATTATAGCTGTCATCATAAAATAAAGCATGTAGAACCAGAGAAGGTCAGTTCACACAAATGTTTAGACAAATTTTGTTCAGACTTTTTAAATTTGCAAAGAAGTCGAGGTACTGTGAGATTTATGTGCTCTCTGAGATGTCATCATCCATTAGTATGAATAAGAAACCATTTCCATTAGTGGAAAGAGCAGAAAAAGCTGAAATTTGACTGACTGAAGAGTCTACCTAACCAGACCAGTTTACATTTTTTTAAGATTTTATATATAAATAAAAAAAAGTATGAAATCAAATTGGGCAGATAAACATCAGAGGTTTATAATTGATTACATGTTAATTTACACTTAATATAAAAACATGAATTTGACTAACAGACTCACATGATCTAAACTGTTAAAAAAAATCTTCTGCAATACTTAATCAGTTTTCAAACACAAACCAACTCCTGTTTTAGTCAATGGCAAAACTCCCCTCATTTCCAATGGGAACAGACAAATGGCAGGCTCAAAACAGAAGGGGAGGATCAGAAGATTTTTCTGGCTAAAGAGGGATTAAACAACTCTGTGAAAAATCAAAACGTCAAATATAGGATTAGCACAGTTAGATGGATAGAACTCAGCTTCCTCGAGGTGGCCAGAAAAAAGAAGAAAATCAAGGATATAACAAGTTTCTCTGTAGCCTCATCTACATGAATTATAGGTTTATCTTTGCTTAGCTGTATTTCAGTTTGCAGACCAGGCAGGAAAGCCCTGCCAGATTAGCAGCGGGAATATCAGCCTGACTCCACAGCAGAACCAAACCGGTGATGGCAGGAGCTGCAGGCAGAGGTGGTCATACCTCTGACTGGAAAATGCTGGTATCAATTCCTCTTGACATCAGATGACAAACAGAGGAGAATTAAGTGCTAGAATTCTTGAAATACAAGGAACTTGAGTCTGCATCTGTAAATCTGTAAATGAATCTTGACAGGGAATATCTGACGACAGTGTGGTCAACTGGCAAGGTGTGGTCCACATCCGTAGTTTCAGATTCTCTGACAGCCTGCAACAGGATGGCCACATCTAAATTCACTGTGCAGAATGGTCTCCAGCCTCTGCTAACTTCTCTCTGTGCCCAGGTTGAGTAGAAGAGAACTGGAAGAGATGAACCAAGCCCCTGAGAGAGACTGTTTCAGCAATATGAAAAATACAGTCGTTTTCTTTTTTTCCTTGTCTTTTTCCTCTAAAATGAAAACAAAAATTAACACATCCCTAGTACTGTCAATAGCCAGGCAGTGAAAAATAACCTGCAAAGACAGCTGGAAAGGTTTTACTTTTTTTTCATAGGGGCATGAAGTATAATATAGCTCTCTGTGTAAGCTTTACCGTGGTCAGATTTCTTACAAAGAAGACCTTGTGAGAAAGTTGAACCAGCCTTTCTTGATGCTACGGGCCCTTGCAGAAAGCGTAACCATTAATATGTTGCAATGTGGAAAAAAAATAATTCCATATTCTGATGTATTTATGAGTTTTATGAGTACTGTGAGCCTTCTGAGTTTCCTGTGTTCTTCCTTAAATAAAATGCTGAGTGACTTCATCTCTAGAAAACAAATGTGACCAATTGTAAATTTAAAGTGACTTTTCTGTTAATTTTTTGAGGGAATGTCTCAATTAGCATATTTAAAGATTTTGAACTGAAGTATGATCAAATTCCTGAAAAGGACCATTCAAGAAAAAGTACATAACATAGTAGTAAATTTTAAAATATCTCGATAAACTCTGGCTATTCTAATGATTGATTCCAATATCTTTCAGGATTTCTGTTCCATTATTTCCAAATGGAGTTAATTTTATTTTGCTTGTTTCAGTGAAAAATATGAAAAACATTCATCAGGTAACACGACTTAAAGGAATACCGTTTCTGTTTAAATAATTCTATACAATCTCTAAATCAATATTCAGCTTTTTTTTTTTTTTTAATCAACATTCAGCTTTTGGAAAACTAAGTCAAGGTCATACCAGACTTTCCTTGCCTCCAGTTGAACTGTTTACATTCATCAGGTAACACGACTTAAAGGAATACCGTTTCTGTTTAAATAATTCTATACAATCTCTAAATCAATATTCAGCTTTTTTTTTTTTTTAATCAACATTCAGCTTTTGGAAAACTAAGTCAAGGTCATACCAGATTTTCCTTGCCTCCAGAACTGTTTTACTTTGTCATGCCTCCTTTACTCCTACTTGCAATAGAAAAATACAAACTGAGAAACCGAATTTGTTTTCTGTAAGGTTGTTTTGAAGATTTTTTTTTTTCCCTTGTTGTTTCACTTTCAGTCTAATGAGGTCTCATGTTTTGAATTGAGATACTCCTTCTGACAAATACTGAATGTCTTTCCCCTGTAAAAAATTTTGAGAGAAATTCTTAAACCAAGAGCTTGCAAGTGACTTGATTTTTCAGCAGTGCTGAAAACCCAGCAGCTGTCCACGGCACAGTGGGTCTACTTGAGGAGTGAAGTGCTGTGCCCAGTGAATAAGACTGAGAGATTTTGGCATTTCAAAATACACTCATTAAAGAGGATAAGTTTTGATAATAATTGCTACATACAGCTATACACTGACCTTTTTGTATCTGTGTAGTACTCACTATGTTAAATTTGCAAGATAAATGTAGACAATTTTGACTGCAACTGCAGGATAGACAATACTAATACTTTTGCATTCTTATCAACTGCATTGGATAAAAGCATCAATCCTCCAGCCGAGTCACTCAATCTGACAGCAGGAGCAATACTGAAGAGGCTCTTACCCTGCTATTTACCAAGATAATCTGACACATGCTGCAAAATATAGATCAGAAACAAAAAGATTGCATGACGGATCTGATGTTTTTAATGTGTTCAAAACAAAAAGAAAAAATCAATTTTTAGTGTCCTTGCAAGAAATGAGAACATTTTATTTTTTTTTCTTCAGTCATATAAAGAGCTGTGTTTTTCTTTTGCTGTGAATACTGTAGCTGAAGCTTTAAGACTGAAGCAATCAATTATTGTGATAACAAATAATTGCTTACTAGATTTTAAAATAATGGATTACATAACATACATTAGAATTAACTATATACAGGTTTCAAAGAGGGATTTGATCATCCTTTTTAATATCAAACACAATAATTAATGGACATTTAAGGTGTAAATTAGTTTAAAAATTTAAACAAAGAGTACTTTTTGTGAAATTTTATTTATTGTTTCATTAGTATTACCTGTGAGAAGTGCCAGATTGCCAGTTACAGTGGTTTAATTCCCTTCCACTTGCCTACATTTAAAGTGCAAACATAGATATTGCAGTTTTCTCCCAGCTCTAATCTGGAGGGATTTACACAGTGAGAACAGGATGGGGTTTGGAGGCTTATGAGTACATAGATCTTTCTAGAGAAATAAGTCCACCAACACAAGAATTACCAAAGTCAGGAAGAGCAGACATAATGTCATTTTGGACAGCAAAAAAAATTGTGCAATGTTACTGTAGTTACCTACTATCCTATCTGCTTGTCACTTTAGGGCAAATTGTGCTCGTGCTACGCTTCTTAGCTGGGCTGTCACCATTTCAGGAGTGTCACCAAAATTCTGCTTCAGACAACACCTCTTTGAGATTTGCCTTCTTTCTTATGAAAATATTCAAAGCTTTTGTGAGACTTCAGGGAAGTAGAACTGTCTAGTTTTAATCTGAATTTACATGAAGCAGTGATATACCTCGTGATCCACCATGCTCATATTTCAGTCAAAAAAAACAGCTTATGCTACACTTTTCTGCTTTATGTTCCTGTGATCTTCCGTTTTCTTTAGAAAACAATTCAATTTTTTTTTTCAGTCACCTACCAGATAGTTTCATTATTTCTGTATTTTAAAATTAAGCCTGCCATAATTATTTTAACCATGGTGCACTTGTTTTGAGAATGTCTAGTTATTTTGCCTCTAACCATTATTAATTAATATTGTGGAGTTTCCTGATTAGTACATTAACATAATAAATCAAAGTCAGCAAAACACACAGAGAATATAAAATTATGCGAGTCTTTTTATTCTATGTTCTGTGCCAATTGCCCAGCAGAAAATTGCTTCATGACTTGCTTCATGACTAAGATTGCTCATTGGAATTACAGTCTAAATAGTAGTATAAGATGAGTCTTCAGTATCTACTAAACTGTGGTTTTCACTAGGTTTCCCTTAACTTCAGCATTGAAAAAATCACCAATGTGACTGGGCAAAATCACCACTGTCATGGGCAAAATGATCTTGTCTTGTGGAATTTAAATGAATTTTAATTTATTGCCTGGTACATGAACCTTCAGTAACTGACTCAGGTATTGAGATACAATGAAAACAATAAGTTGAACAAATACTTACTGAAAACCCTTTTCCTCCTCCTTTGCCTGTTTCAACTTCAATCCTGACATCTTTCCTTCCCCTTCCTTGTCTCCATTCCCTTTGCTTTTGCCACACATCACACTCAGACCATTCAGAGGTGATGGACAGCACAGGAGGAGAGTGTTAATGCACAACAGTTCCTTCCTGCCATTCCTTGTTCCTTACTATTTTTCTCACCCTGCTCTTTTCTTCTCACTTGATTCTGCTGCACCAGTGTCTGTCACACAGAGGCTGAAGTCCTTTTCGGGGTATACCTGCTCTGGTGTGTGTCACCCATGGTCTGAAGTCCCCTGAGGTGCTGTAAGGGACCAAAGGAGGAAGTGGATTGCTTCAAAAGACTACAGTTGCCTGTCAAAGGCCCTGACAAGGGATGGAAAGTAATTGTTTGATGAAGGCAGAGGAAACGGTTTGTCCCAAACATCTCAAATGTACTGTCCATTGTCTAACAAGGCACCCCTAAATGCTACTCCTTGCTAATAAGAGGAAGGATGGAATGACTAATGGTCTCATCCCTTTGCTAAGAAGAATGTCTCCCTTTCAACCAAGAAATGAACTCGACTGATAAGTGATTGCCCATTTTAATACTGATAAGTAATTGCAAGTTTTATGTGTGATAAGCAGTTGTAAGTTTTAATGGTGATAAGCAGTTTTGATATGTTGTTAATAGTTGTCATATCATTGTTTCAGTGTTTTCAGTAGGAGATGGTGTCCTTACACCTGTCCTCCCATGACCTTTGCATCTCTTTTTGTGTGTCCTCACATGTCACTTACTCCTGCATCTCCTCACGTGTCTCTCTTCATGCCTCCAGTGGCTACAACGGGTTCTTAAATATGTTTTTGCAGAGGTGCTCGGCGCTCTTCTGGCTAGTTCCAGTTTTGGTGCATGACTGGTCAGTGTCGTCCATTGCAGAATCAGCTGGAACCATCCATGGTCAGCACAGGACAGCCCCTGACCTCCTTAGACCCAGGGCATACCTGCAGCTCCCTGATAGCAAAATCCTGCCATCTATGCCCAGTACAGTAAATGATTCTTGCTGCCATATATTTTTATTTATTCCTCTGTAAATCCTACAAAAAAGAAAAGTTTGGAAATTTTCTTACTTTCACTTTAAATTTTGCTTCTGTAAGTTTTCTGACAACATGATTATTATAATAATCTCCATTTCAACTTGCAATGAATAATCAGATCTTCTCTGAAGCTCTACAAATCTGTATTGGACATCATTAAAGTGCAACTGTATAAAATCTACTCTTATGAGAAAAGTCATTGCCATTATTTCAAAAAGCAAGAGGAAGAGTCAGAGGGTAAATTATACAATATAATATATAAATATAATATAAATGTATCCATTTGAGTTATCAAACCAGGAAGATTAAAATAAATCTCTTGGAAGTACGGCACTTGATAGATAAAACTGCACTACTATCTTATAAGTACAAACATATGCCTAATTATATTATCTTCTAAAATCACTTAATGTATACAAAAGTTAATAGTATCTGTTGTGTAGGCACAGTGCAGTCTGCAAAATTATTTCTAATATCGTTATTAAGCACTTTCAGCATGGGCGTACTTTAGCCAGATATGTCAGAAATAAAATGTCTAAATTTTGCTCTAAAATTTCCCCTAAATAAAATTAATAAAACCATTACTTTTAGTTACAGTTGGAGTGGAACAGATGCATAGGAATCCACCCACATAAGAGCAGAAAATATGTTTCTTTACTTCAGTTTCCTAGGAAAATGAGGACAAAATAAATGTTTCTTCTTTATTTTTAATATATGTGTACTGGTACAGTTAAGTGCTGATGAATGAAACTTTTTTCTTTATGTTGTTTATCACAGAAGTATCTCAGTCTGAAAAAAGTAGACTGAAGATCTTTAGTCTAAAATGCTTACTTTTCTCCTTGCATTACTCTTTGAAGCCTTTTTGATGATGTAAAATTATATATTAAAATAAAATATCAAGACTTTTTTTTATTTCCTATGTAATAAGAGAAGAAAGATGGGTTTCAAATCAAGGAATCAATATTTATTTTTCATATGTAAGCATTTTCAATACAGTAGAACTGTTAGAGAACTGGGATTTAACCCTCAGTTACTATCTGAGCTTTCAAGCTATTATGTGCCTGAATCTGGGTCCTTGCTGTCTTGCAGTATCTGAGTAAAAAACTATGTATGAAGATTAAGAACATCAACCAGTTTTTTAATATATTTGAATTTTGTGAACAGTGCCTAGAAAAGTGCAAAACTGAACATTGTTTCTTATGAGAATATGGTTTCATTAAGAAATGTTTTTTGCAGAACTTGCTTATGCTTGTCAACACTAATGTATGCTTCCTAACTGATTAACGACTAGTTGAACAAATTTACTGTAGAATGTAGTGCAGAGGCTATTTGTATGGCTGAAAAGCAAATCCATGCAGCAAATAAGAAATCAGATTAAGATTTCACTGAAATCTAAAAGCAAAACAAGTAATATTCTCTTCTCTCAGCTGAAAAATATTCTTCAATTGATTCTAAGACTATGACTATAATCCCAGGTGCAGTTAGACACATTTGCACCCTGATGCTTTCTCACACATGCACATTTTAAAAGTGTAAAACACTGCTGCCTGCTTTTTGAGATACTAGGGAAGGATGAGTCTTGCCTATTTCATTAATAAGTTTACTCAGCAGTTTATTTTTTATAAGACAAAAGAAGGAAACATCATATATGTGTTTTAATTACATTTCCCTTTCAGTTTCTTCAGGAGTCGCTGGTGAACTTATTTACATGTAAAACGTCAAGTTTAGCCCTGAAGGACTAAAGTTCCTATTTTGAGTTGTGTGCTTGTGTGTGTGCGTTAACATCTGTTTTTGTAAGTGAAGATCTCCATGCCAATACCCTACTGACATTATGCATACACAGTGAAAGGAAAGAGCTCTTACTACCTACATGAAAACTTAAAGAATTCTACTCAGTGCAACACTCGGAGTTCAGAAATGAACTCTGAAGATTCCCCTTTTAAGGCTCCCTCAATGGAGTTCAGAAGCCTGTTTTAAACATCTTAATTCCTTATGTAAAGAATGGAGAGAAGGAGAGATAAATTATATCCAGGAGAGGTTTGTGTTTTTCTCACTGAAGCAGCCATTCCATATCAATGGAAACACTCCTTTTAATGAAGAATGAAAACTTCCATTGCTCCCAGATGATACAATAAGTAGGAAGTTGTAGAAAACCCCTTTTAAAGTCAGTGTTTACTTAGAATCCTAAATTTTGCCTAAGCAATTGTTAGATATAGTTAATTGCACATGGACCATATAGTTGCATATAGATGTGCCCTAATATCGTTCAATACATTAGGCATTTCTATGTCTCAGAGAAAAGCTTTGAGATTAAATGTATTGGAACATGATCAGATATATGGTGAAAGGTGCTGGTGAAAAATATTCGTCAGCTGATGCACTGTAATTCTGATAGCTTGAGTGTGCTACAGGTATAAGACAGAAATAACACTAATCAGCTAATGGCAAGAGTTATTTCTAAGGCATACAGGAAGTTTGTACAGATGATGATTAGTTTAAAATGAATTCCTCATGATCTAGTGATTCACACCACACCAAAACTCTGTTATAATGGCTGAAATATCACAGTATCACAGCTATAATCTTGTACTTTGGATGTAGTGAAGACTTCATAATACTTCCTTGAATAACAGTGTTGTTGTACTTGCTGGTCAGTAATTAAGAAATTTATTGTACGGATACAAATGTTCAAAAATGCATATTGCGGATGCAAAAATAATTATGCATATGTAAAATGCATACACAAGTATATAATTTTGCAATCTGTGGTTTGTATATCTAATATTTGTAAAATTTTATCACTAAAAATCCATTTGCCTGGTGCTTTTTAACACATCTCTTTCTTCTGTCATGTAAGTTTAAATGCACATATATGTGTATATGTTCCATTTTGCACAGAGACATCCAATCATTATTGTGCTTATCATTAAAAAGCAGTAGGAAGATCTACTAATAGGAGAAAACCAGATGATGCCACAATCTTGTCTCATTTTCCATCCACAGAAACTTCTGCTAATACTTTCTGGTATCTGATCTATCTTGTGATGGGTTAATCCACTTCAACAACTGTGTATATAAATATATAAAACATATTTAAAAATTAATATTAATTTTTAATACACATCTTGGCACAGATTGTTTACTTGTGTGTGTGTGTATATATTTAAAATAACAACCAAGGACTACTGAGAAGAGGTCTAAAAGCAGGAAAAAGGCAAGTATCTGGGCATATCCTGAGGTCATTACCAATCACACATTACAAGGATCTTCCTTTTAATTTAAATGACAATTTCTAGGTTTAAATTGGAGAATACTACCACAGGCAGCGACATCCCTCAAAACATGCTTGTTTTTTTTTAATAACACGATTTTATACTGTGAAAGACCCACGACACTTGCTTTTTTTCATTACTTCCAATATTGCAGCACCTTTGAAAAGGTTAGACACAGTCTTTTCTCTAGAAATTTTAACTTTAGGGCAAAGTTAATAGACAACAATTCTGATTCTCTAAAGAAAAACTCTTAAAAATGGAAGTTCTTACAAGTGGAGGCGCTTTTTTTTTTTTTTTTTTTTAAACAACAAACATGACAAGCCAGTCAAAGCACTAGGTGTACTCATTGCCTACAATCCTTTAGCTGGGAAGAGTGTGACTATCTTTTTTTTCAGAAGACAATGATGTTTGTAATTTGGCGCAGCAGGGACAAAATTCTGTATAAGTTGGATACAGTTCATAGATTCTTCGCCTCCTCAGTATGCTTTACAATACATGTAGTTTACACGAACCATGTAAGTCTCTGAAGAGAGAACAGTCAGATTGATGTTGTCTAATAGGACGAACCCTCCTACTGGCCTAATAATTGTCTTAACAACATTAAATCTTACTAACTTGTGAAGGAAAATAAGCTCATGAGATGTACCAGATGGGCAGATGTGACACTGGAACCTCCAATAGTGTGGAGAAGAGTAAAGGATGAACAAAATTAACATTTGGATAATCAGCACCTGTTTTCTCAATGATGTCAAGCTTCACCTTGTGCAGGGAGCATGCACCTTACTGTGTTCTCAAAAACATTTGTATATTAAGTGTAGTGTTAACAGTTACACCGGGATAAGAGCACATGAGGTAGGCTTATGCCTCACACTCAATTTTGGTCTAACAATAAGAAGAAAGAAACAAACACATATGGAAATCATTGCCTCATGAGTGTATTTGCAGGTAGTACCTTTGTGTGTACACAGAGCCAAAAGAAAAACTCAAAATAGGTTAATTATATTTTGGGTAAGATCAGCCCCCTTTTTTTGTTGTGTTTGTATTACAGTGTCATAGGGGGGAAAAAAGGTCCACTCAAAATATGTTTTCATGGTGGAATGAAAAAAAGGCACAGAAATTCCAAGGAGACCTAATAGCAGCCCGCCAGTACCTGAAGGGGGCTACAGGAGAGGAGAGATGGGGAGGCACTCTGTATCAGGGAGTGTGGTGAGAGGACAAGGGGTAACAGGTATAAGCTGAAAGAGGGGAGATTTAGATTAGACATTAGGAAGAAATTTTTCAGGGTGAGGGTGGTGAGGCAGTGGCCCAGGGTGCCCAGAGAAGCTGTGGATGCCCCATCCCCGGAGGGGTTCAAGGCCAGGCTGGATGAGGCTTTGGGCAACCTGGGCTAGTGGGAGGTGTCCCTGCCCATGGCAGGGGGGTTGGAACTCGATGATCTTGAAGGTCCTTTCCAGCCCAAACCATCCTGTGATTCTGTGATTCTGTAAATACCTAAGGGAGTGGAACCCTGAGCTGGTATATTCCTGTAGTGGTGTGATGTGCTGTATGGACCTTGTCAGTGGGGAGCCCATGAAATCACGGGTCTCGCTTACTCTAAGGAAACACTCTATGTCAGCCTCTTGGTATGGTTTAGAGAATATACAAAGATTACAACAGAAACTATAGTAGTATACAACTAAGTATCACACAAAGTGCAGCTTCTGGTGTCCTGTTGTTCTTCTGTACTGCTTCTCCTCACCATTGTATTCAGGTGTGTCATCCACACTTACCATTTAAACTCTGAGAAGGAAGTCTGAAAAATTAATTTCCTCCCATAATTGTTTTCACTGGCAGTAGTGAAGGGGCAGCATTTGGCTGCCCACACTCAAAGCCAGCTCGCTGATAATGAGGGCCTCAGCTGGCCTTAGAGGTCTTCAAGAAAAGTCTGCAAGAAGCATCAAAGGACCAGCTGCCCCAAATACCTCTCTTAAGAAGCCTTATCAGAGGGCCCCCTTCCTTCCCATGGGAGCTGTTTGTAAGTTGAGACTTTTGTGTATGGTCCTGGCCTGAGATACATTGCAGCAGCCTTACAGCTATGCACATGCCTGGCCATGTACATCCTTGATCCAGTCACTTGCAGTTACTCATGGATTTGACTTCCAGGTCTGACCTCAGACTTACCTTGTCATGATGGACTTGTCTGGCAATTGCTAGATGGTGTCTGGTCCTGGCTACTGTTTTCAGACCTAATCTGACCCTCATTTGCCAATTCAACTTCCTGGGTTGATTTCAGGCCTGATTTATCACTAAGAACTTATTTGGTCATCTGGATTCATGCTGAACCTGGTTACCATCACGAGAACTGTTCTGCTTGCCTTGCTGAGGTACTGTGGGACTGGGCACTTGCCTGTGACGCAACTGCCTCTGCCTCTCCTGGTGCCACCCTTGAATCCTGCCTCCACTTACTACTTCCTGACAGACCTAATTAGTCTTCCTTGGCCTAAAGAGGGAGGTGCTTGGAGAAGATGGTGCCAGGTTCATCTTAGAGCTTCACAGGGAAAGTATAAGAGGCAACAGATAGAAGTCGTTGGAAATTCCCATAACAATTATCATTTTGTTCAAAAAGCAGAATGAAGTACATAAAAAAAAAGAATGTGCAGTAAATCCTGTATGCTGTTTGTACTGTCTTGCTTCATGTCTTGGGAAAATTGTGGTGCCACCTGTAACATAATTGTTCCTGGCCCCTTTTGGAAATCATATTTTTAGCACCTTTTCTCTTGTTCCAGTACAGAGACCACAGCTGTGATGGGCTTTCATAAAGATTGTGTGACTACACAATTATTACCCACACTCTAGGTTATTATACTGAAGCAGGTTGAGTGTGCCACAGACACGCTAGTTGTTAGTAGGGACTTTCCTTCTGCTCTGTCTGCTCTATCAGTAGGGATCAAGTTGTCTGAAAAAAGGAGAAGTAACTTTTGTTCCCTTTATTACTTTGAAACTCAATAGTTATAAAATCTTGCTCTAACACAGCAACAGAGACATAAGAGACAGTTATTATAAAATAACCAGAACTGTGTCAACATGAGCCAATGAAACCAATAAGAAGCACACCTGAATGAAATAATTATTTGTGTAGCGTTCACATCAACAAGAAACAAACCAGAATGGAAAACCTGCTTGTTTCTTCTTCTTTGCAAATTAGCTTAGTTTAGGTAATCATAATTTCTGTAATTTGCTACATTTCCTAGTTGTAACAATAACTTCTGTAAGAATGCTGACAGCAACTGGTAAAATATATCATTATTATGTAAAAATGAATCTGTGTTTCCATATTAATAACAAAATTTATCAAATTAAGTGAGCCTTTTTTGAATGATGAAGATCAGTGACATTGTGTCTTCAGTAATGAATGTTTTCTAATTAATTTTCTAAGTGTATTTTTGGTTTATATCAAAGCCCCTAGCAACAGCGAGTTTATGTCACTGGACTGATACAGCTGCATATCCCACTAGACTTGCTTTGCAGTTCAATGTAATACTGCTGTGTCCTAGATCATGTAATTACGTAATATATTCTCCCATTGTCTATGTTCAGTAAATCAAGCAGTTTTTGAAAATAATTTTTCCCTTAATAATACCAGCGTCTAAACAAAGATCAATTCCCTCAGGCCATTAATTTAATGTTAATCACATTGTAATTACTTTTCATTTTTAGCTGTAATGTGCAATAATTTAATTAAACACAAACCAGATTTGCCAGCATGCTGTGTCCATAAGATGGGAACTGCACTAAATGGCTTGTCTTCTGTTTATTTTGAACAACTTTTTTAGAACAAAAGATATTTAAAACTCTATTAAATACCAGAGGTCTTTGGTGCTTAACATGATCTCTCTTGTTGAGTACTACTCACCTAATCTTGGTCCCAATATTTTGATTTTAGAAATAAGAAAAATACACTCTAAAATTCAGAGGATTTTTCAACCTTGCTTTTTGAGTTAAACAGTGGGTGAAACAATTTCTTAGGTGCAGGAGATACAGACCTTACTCTTGGTTTTGCTGTGCTCTCCTCTGTTGCTTTCAATAAGCCTCTTCATTAGTGTATCTCCATTTACTTTTAATTTTCTCTAAGTGTTAGGATAAATTATAAACTCTCTCTTTGTTAGGGTGACTGTTTCCTGCTCTGAGATTTTCTAATTGGTCCAAGTAAAACAATTCCTAAGTGGTCACCCTGGGAGAACACAAGTTTAGTAATTTACATCTACAAAATGTTCATGGTACATTTTGGTAAAATACACTGTTGAATACTTTTATGGGTATTAAAATAACATTATCTACAGATAGGCACATAACAAAAAATTAATTTTGACACACAAAACCTTTCTAGGACAAGTTCTAATGGTTCCTTAAAATTTGTACTTTGCTGGGAGAAGTACAAAGAGGGGGGCTTCTTCCTGTGAACTGCAGGATCACATTTTTTTCTGTCACACTCTACACCTTGCTGTTTCTTCATTGGTCTTCAGCTCTACATCACACTTGAAATTTACTGTGTAAGTATGTTCTACATACACTCAATGTTTATTGTCTATTGTCTTTTCTGTCTCTGTATCTGATTTTACCCAGCACCTGAGGTGTATTCCTATAATAACCAGTAATCACTGGTAATCAAAGCTTGCTATTCTTTTAGAACAGATATACCACGTAACTTTATATTAATCTGTTCAGAAGCTTCTCACAGATTAGGTAATAATATACCTGAACTATTAACAGATGTACACATTCTAATGCTATTTTTTATTAGAATCTGTGACACTTGAGGCAGTAGAAAGAGTTCTAGTATACATTACTACTTAAAATGGACAACGAAGGATGTGAGCTACAGAGCATGACTGGTGGCAGTGAACCCTGTCCTCCGTGGTGTACATGCTTGAGTGATATGAACTATTGACCCACATTTAAATGCTAATTCATGTATGATACCTAAATATTAAGATGTTAAGCTCCTCGGAGCAAATTTCTTTGAAATCCTTAATGTTCAGCTTTCAAACTTGACCTCTGGTCAAAAAGCCGTCAGAGATATGAAGCAGTTCTGCCTGGGCATTTTCTGGAATATAAGTATATGGGCGTAGGCTGAGACTACCAAATACGTTGATTTATTGTTAGTAAATGGCAGCACTTGCTCAAAGTTAACACTTTTTTTTTTTTTCTCTGTCTTTTTGAACTGTAATTACACTAATGAACAACGGCTAAACTGAAAAAAACCCCAACCCACCACTGACTGCAGGCAACTGTGATATCTGCAGGCAACTGTGGAACTATCTTATGTACTACTTTGAGATATCTGAACTAGTCATCTAGCACTGCAAGATTCTGCATTGTATTATCAATCATTTAAGCCATTCATCCTCTACTCTGAAAGTGATAAGATACTTGAGGAACATATTACAGTTAGTGACAATAGGCAGTGTAGAGATTTCACTCATTTCAATCAGTATTCAGTCCTGATTACATATGAGTTATTTGTGACAGACTGCAGATACTCTTTTTTTTGTCTCTCTCTAATCTTAAAAATGTCTGTAAATTCCTATAATAAATCTTAATATTTATGGACTTCAGAAAATGTGGAATAAAATAAAGCCCATTTTCTTACTTTTATTATTTATTAAATAGAGCTGTAGATGTACAAAATACCACTTCAGTGAGCTTCCAGATGAGAACAAAAAGAATAAAGGAAAGGACTTGAATGAAAGTAGATGCAAATACTGCCACAGGGAAAATTATCCTGAAAATGCACAGGAAAGACTGTGTTCAGTTAGGAAAACATAGCTTGCCTACACCGGGCAAGCAGAAGGTTCAATATTTCATTTGAATTGATTTCATACATGGAGATTTATATTCTTCTGGAACTATTGGTTGTCCCTGCATGCTCTTTTCCTGCCTTAACAACTAATTATAGCAGACTAGTCCTTTTGAAACTTAAATCATAGAATCATAGAATGATTCAGGTTGGAAGGGACCTTTTAAAGTCATCTAGTCCAACCCCCCTGAAATAAGCAGGGACACCTTCCACTAGATCAGGTTGCTCAGAGCCCCGTCCAACCTGGCCTTGAATGTTTCCAGGGATGGGGCATCTACTACCTCTCTGGGCAACCTGTGCCACTGTTTCATCACCCTCATAAAAATTTCTTCCTTATATCTAGTCTAAATCTACCCTCTTTTAGTTTAAAACCATTACTCCTTATCACTACAGGTCCTGTTAAAAAGTCTGTCCCCATCTCTCTTATAAGTCCCCTTTCAGTATTGAAATACTGCAGTTAGGTCTTCCCAGAGCCTTCTATTCTGCAGGCTGAACAACCCCAGCTCTCTCAGCCTTTCTTCATAGGAGAGTTGTTCCAGCCCTCTGATCGTTTTTGTGGCCCTCCTCTGGATTCGCTTCAACAGCTCCATGTCTTTCCTGTGCTGAGGACTCCAGGGCTGGACACAGTACTCCAGGTGGAGTCTCACCAGCAGGGAGCAGCAGGGCAGAATCTCCTCCCTCAATCTGCTAGCCATAGCTTTTTTCTTTTTTCTTTTTTTTTTTTTTTTTTTTTTGTGCATCCTGGGATAGGTTTGTTTTTCTGGGCTGTGGGTGTACATGCCAGCTCATGTCCAGTTTTTCATCCAGTAGTACCCCCAAGTCCTTCTCCATAGGGCTGCTCTAAATAAATTCGTTTCCCAGCCTGTCCTGATACTGGGGATTGTCCTGGCCTGGGTGCAGGACCTTGCACTTGGCCTTGTTGAAGTTCATGAGTCAATATAGGACCACTTCTTGAGGTTGTCCAGGTCCCTCTAGATGGCATCTCGTCCCTCAGGTGCTTCAACCATGCTACTTAGCTTGGTGTCATCTGCTAACTTGATGGGGGTACACTTGATCCCACTGTCTATGTCATTGATGACGATATTAAACAGTACTGGCCCCAGTACAGAGCTCTGAGGGATACCACTCATCACTGATCTCCGTCTGGACATTGAGCAATTGTCAAATTCGTTGCGGGAATGACTCCATCAATGTCTTCAATGAAAAAGGCTATAGGGAACATGGTATCACTAATCTGTTATAATATTTTCCCTGTCTCAGCTTTTCCCCAGTTTGAAATATTGACAATAAATGGGCTTATGGTTATCTTACAAATGTAAAAATTGTGAGTGCTGCCATTGTCTCATTATTTTACTTTTCTGTATGAATTATTTGATTCTTTGGCTAGCTAGGTAGATTCCAAAATTTCACTGTCTGTAATAGAATAGCTATCAATTTCAGCAGATAAAAGGTAAAGTCATAGACATTTCATATTCATATTTTGTTAGAATAAACATCTAGTAGTAAGTTTCCAAATGCACTGTCTGTAATTTATACATAGCTCTCACTGAAATAGAAGCTATAAATATTTAAATGTATTGACAGGAAACAAACAAACAAACAAAACCAAACAACTCTAAAGAGCTGTAACTGATAGAATAGTTGTTCAAGATTTCACTGGAGGCATTCGGATTTCTACTAATGTAATCCAGAAGTTATATTCTACTACTATTGGGACTAATAGAACTGAGAAAAGAAACTGTTCCTGAGAAGCAGAGGGACGCAGAATCATTCCATGCTGTATCTTAAAATCAGAGAAGAGTTGGACTCCTAGCACTCTGTGACAGGAACCAAGGGTCAGTACTTCATAGTGCACGTATTTGTTAACCCTGAAAAACCTGTACAGATTTCTCCCTAGTGAAAAGTTCTCTAGTGATTCTTCTTGTTCACATGCTTCCAGATCTGCTATTGAAGCACAGAAAAATATCTTCATGTGTCCTTCTAGGATGTGGTTTGAATTTTTGTATCAAAAAAATGGATTCACATAGTCCCTCATATCGTCTTCATGATACTCTGGTGAAATAGATTAATAAGTGTTTAATAAAGTTAAACAGAGACATGATTGTCTTAGTATAGCACAAAGCAGAAGGGAAAGTTTCATTTTTATTTTATTTGTTAATGTGTTATGCATACTCTTATATTTCTTTAGTGAATTTTTTCTTCCATTTATCTGTGTAAACAGAAATATGGATGGCTCATGCATGCTGATCCATTGAATTTAGCACACAGTTAAAACTCAAGTGTGTGATTAGACAAAGAATTATAAATATAAGTGACTTTTAATTAATTTAGTGTCTGTGAAAAGCTGCACAACAACAAAGAAAGCAAGAATTTAAAAAATGAGCACTAAATGAAAAAAAGAAGCATTTTTTTAAAAAGACAAGGAGTAAGAGAATATATAGTTTCATCTTGATGAAAACTAATTTGCCTCACATAAATGATTACACAGAAGAATGCATTGCATTTCATCCTGTTATGCATCATTTGTTTGGAAAAGTATTTACAGTCTTCCTCTACAACACATTTTACAACATTCCCTCACATCTGTTAGTGTTATTTTTCCACTATGTGGAAATCCACAAGAATACTAATCTAACAGATAAATATGATGCCTAACTAGGAAAATATTTCTGGTAGTATTCTTTAAACAATTATTTTATTGTCCTAAGGCCTCTGAAATAGTGTATAAATGTTCTCATCATTTGGTAATTTTAATTTACTTTTTTTTCACCATTATTTTCTATATTTGATTGTAGCCCTAAGTGATGCTCTCTGCATCAAATATCTCTGACATTTATGCTTCCAGTTCTGCTTGGCTGGAAGGCCTCTCCCTGCACAGCAAAATTCCTCTAAAGAGCACATACAGTTTCCCTCCATCCCACTGTTCACTTGGCATGTCATAGATGGTTAATCAGTGGTTTTGTTAGTTTTGTTTTTTGTTTTTTTTTTTTTTCCCTCAGTACTTTTCTCAGCCTGTGTCATCTGGATTTTCAAACAATATACCCTACTTGAGGTGCTCATAAAATGTTTCTGCTTTGATCTTTTTGTGCACTAAATAGTAGCAGACATGATTGGTGCAACTTCACCTTCTGCATGCATGATTATAATTTTTCCCCTTCATCAAAAGAGAGAACATTTCTGGAAGTAGTATGCTGGCCAACTCTTTAAGATGCTGAGCACTATGAAAAACAGTGAGCAGTCCACCCTCACCTTGGAATTACAGATACTGCCTGACAATACATCCTGAAATATAAGACACTTAATAAAATAAAATATTATGCTGTATGTGCAATTTTAAACACCAAGTATGTTCTAAATGAAACAACATATTTCATCCAAAAAGTCTTTTCACAGTTCTGATATAACTTACATTAAGTCTCCTACTTCATCTTTGAATTGTACTGTATCAATAATATCAGTCAGACTGTTCTGAAATCATTCAAGGACATCCTTTCAAGTCCAGGAGTCTCAGCAGACTCTTCCCTTTTTATGGCTTTGCTGTGAAAGGGTATTGTAACATGTTCCTATTGGTCTCATTCAAGCAGTGCTTTCCCACACCAGGCACAAAGCAGCAGTGAGAAAATGGCTGTAGCCGTGTTCGATTGAGAAAAGCTGATACCAGCACTCCTGAGGCTGCTGCACTTCAAAGGATTTGAAAGTTTGTTTTGATAAAAGATAAAGAGACCAAAGTTCAAGTTCTGTGATCAGAGGCTAGGTAAAAAAAAAAAAAAAAAAAAAGAAGGTATCTTCTGATAAGCTTCACTTGTAAGCTTTGGACTGTGTGCACTCAGACAGTCAAAAATGTCAGCATGGCTAAGCTGGATAAGAAAATGAGTGACACAAAGAAAATAAGGGCCACAAAGAAAGTCAGACGAGAAATATATGATCTCTTGTCAATGGTGGGAACCATAGGAGAACGTTGGTATGCCTAACTGATTTGTACAGGAAGTATTTTATAAGCCTGAACCACACAAAAACGTAGTACTTGCAGTCTCCCTAAACTGGTAATTCTTGCCTACAGAAAGGGAGAATCACCCTATAGAGAGGGTATGGAATGGAGTCACCTTCATATATTCTCTCCCACGAGAGGATATATTAAGGGCCCACCACCCCAAGGGTGAGATTTGAATTTAATTCTGTGAATCACAGAATCACTGTAAAATTCAGCCTGGAAGAGATCTCTAAAAGTCATCTGGTCTGACCTCTTGCTCCAAGCAGGTTTAATTTTAAAGTTGGATCAGTTTCTTCATCCTCTTGCCGTGGCATGTGCTCTAGCCCCCTAACCACCCTGGTGGTTCTTCACTGGACTTTCTCCAGATTGTCAGGACCTGTCTTGTACAGAGTGGCCCAAAACTGGATCTGGTACTCCAGATACAGCTTTGCAAATACTGTGTGAAGGGAAATAATCACCCCTTTTTGACCTGATGGACACACTCTTTTTGATAAACCTCAGTATGCGGTTAATTTTTTTCCCCCCCAAGGTGCCATGCTTCACGCCAAGAGCTGAAGATATCCTTTCTGACAGTCCTGTAATTCCCCTTTGGCCAATTTTCACCCACTTATGCTCTTCTTTCTCTCCAGAAATGAAGCAATTTCCCGCTGAAACTTAAATTACTCTCCTTGAAAGGTTGCCATCAGGAAAGCTGGCACATGTAAGAAGTCGCTAATGAACTTTATGCTTAAATCCAGGCACCTGTAATGTGAAAGTACAGAAATGCAAACTACAAGACAAAGATCTTGTCTGAATGACAGTCTGCTGCTTTTTGACTGAGCCTTTTCGAATGACACAATCTGTATAGGGATGATGTATTTTATCACGTCGTTTGTCTGCATCAGGGGCTACATCCGTGGGGCACATCTGTAATTTTCTCTCATTTTCCTTTTGCTATGATGTAAAATAACTAGTTAGCAGCTTAAATAACATTATTTTGCTAAGACCATCTTTCATTTGTCAAGCTAACTTCAGTATCTTCCTGCTATCATGTTGTAGATACTGTAAATATAATATGAAAAAAAAAATAAGTGTAATACTTAGTATGTTCTTTACAATATCATATTTTTTCTATTTGTTCTGTAGTCTATTAGGTGCTAGAAACACTCCTGCGGTTTCTTTTTAAAATGGGCAATGATCATGCATCTCGATATGGTCCTTATAACATACAATTTAAAAGCTGCTGTTTAGAGAATCACTAAGGAAGATAATCCAATCAGCACTCTTGGAAAAGGGAGTTCATTTTTAAAAAATCAGGTTTATAACTGGATGGGAAGGGATGCCATCCAGAGGGACCTGGACAGGCTTGAGAGGTGGGACCATGCAAACCTCATGGAGTTCAACAAGGGCAAGTGCAAGTGGAGGCAATCCCAAACACAAATACAGGCTGGGCGGAGAATGGCTTGAGTGCAGCCCTAAGGAGAAGGACTTGGGGGTGTCAGTAAATGAAAAACTGAACATGAACCGGCAGTGTGAGCCTGTGGCCCAGAAAGCCAACCGGATCCTGGGCTGCATCAAGAGAAGTGTGGCCAAGGGAGGTGATTCTCCCCCTCTACTCTGCTCTTGTGAGACCCCACCTGGAGTACTGCATCCAGCTCTGGGGTCCCCAGTGCAAGGTGGTCAATGAGCTGTTAGAGTGCGTCCAGAGGAGAGCCACAATGATGATCAGAGGGCTGGAGCACCTACCCTATAAGGACAGGCTGAGTCAGTTGGGGTTCAGCCTGGAGAAGAGAAGGCTCCGGGGTGACCTTAGAGCAGCCTTCCAGTACCTGAAGGTGGCTACAGGAGAGATGGGGAGGGACTTTTTACAAGGGCATGCAGTGACAGGATGAGGGGTAATGGATTTAAACTGGAGAAGGGCAGATTTAGACTATATAGGAAGAATTTTTTCACTGTGCGGGGGGTGAGGCAGTGGCCCAGGTTGCCCAGAGAAGCTGTGGATGCCCCATCCCTGGAGGGGTTCAAGGCCAGGCTGGATGAGGCTTTGAGCAACCTGGGCTAGTGGGAGGTGTCCCTGCCCATGGCAGAGGGGTTGGAACTCGATGATCTTTAAGGTTCTTTCCAACTCAACCCATTCTACGATTCTATGATTCTGTGATTCTATGATAACTGGGAGCTGATCACACTTAAAATAAAGATTCATTTATCGCTCTATTGTACAGTGTCTGTGTCTCTCACTAAAGAATTAATCTTCTTATTTTATTTTGTCATTTTTTCTTTGAGCTTTTTCCTTGGCAAGCTTCCTTTTCTAACAATTTAGCTTGTGGCAGCTCCTTAAATAAATTTTCATACATTTCCTGCCTTGAAGACAAATCAATTTAAAATGACAGCCAAAGGGAAAGAAGAATAATGCTCTCCTTTAAGGATTTTTAACTATTTTTTTCCCCTAGATGGTATCTGGCTTTATCAGTGGTAGTTCTAAGTGGATTTTTAATCAGTCAGCATTGACTTAGATAGTTGAGGCAGTCAGTGTTGCCTTACTAAGTCCTCATGCAGTGTTAAGAAAAATAGACCCTTTAATGCTTTCCAGCACACATTCAGCTTAGCCTATATGTTATAACGTTGCAGTTTTGAAAAGAATTATAACATAGTGAATTTTAATATATTTATTTTGTGTCTGTGTTTTTTAATCCTTACTTGCACAGTATAAAAATGTAAACTAAACAAAGCAATTGACTGAATGTGTTATGAAAAACTGCTTAGTAATGGATACATAATGAATTTTAAAAGGTTGTTCCTTTATAGTTCAATTGATATTGTGTAGTTTTGCATTTGAGATTTATAATTCAAAAGTAGAGGTAAAATCCTGTGGTATTGGAGAAGGTGAGAACAGACTGTTAAATATAGGCATTTTCTGCACTAGTGTCTTGCAGTTCCATTTTCTGTTCCATTAACTTTCAAGCTTTTGCATCTTAGTTCACAGATAGATTTCTAACCAACTGACAATCAGTTTTAAGCCTTATGTAATGTTTATATAGAAGTATGTGATACTCAGCTCAGCTTCCCCATTGTGGCATCTCAAAGCTGAGGATGAAGAGAGTAAGGTACTCTAAACTGTCATTAGTATTCATGACAGATCAGGGATGTCTGCTGGTTTAGTCTGAGCATTCTGAAGTAGCCATAAAACCATGAGAAATACTGGAAGTATGTGTGTAAAGAGGGTGAAGGACAGCATTTGCAAAGTGGTTCTAAGATATTATAGAAATCAGTTTTGAACACAGGTGCTTGGAGTCATGCATATCTGAAGCACCCTTGAGGTTTTAGTGATCAAGAGCACTGTCTGCTAGAAGTAGAAGTGGTGCCCTCTAAAATTTTTCTGCATATGGAAGTTGTTATGAAGGATCTGTGTATCAGTTAAAGCCAAAAGGATAAATTCACTAAGGAGCATATGTACCGAATTATTACTTAGGATACATGATGCAAACATTGTAGCAGTAGTAAAAATTTGAAACACACCAGTAAGCTGTAGCGTAAGAATGAAACCCTAAACCCAAGTCATATCTTCTGATTAGTTTCTATTGTTTTTTTACTGTCTAGGGTTTTCCTGGAAACAGTGTTAGCCCTCTTCCAAGACTGATTCATTCCACCCTGATGTGTCTCGTCTTTGCTGATCATTCAAGGGATCCAAACATTAGCTTCAAGTAAGAACCTAATCGTTGGATACTTAACATTCATTGAGAGAAATACCAGTTCTGAAATACTAGTTGTAATATAGATATTAAATATTAGAGCTCACTCCTGAATGGTCTAACCACCAGGCTGATAATTCTGTGATGGGTTTCTCTTAGTCTCTTCTGATGATGTTCTTTCTTTTCATATGTATTTTTTCAATTCACAGAGAACATGAACAAGTGATTAATTCTTTGGTCATATAGTCATCCTCACCTTGGAGATGCCACAGTGGGGAAGTTGAGTTAAGCACCACATATTTCTATAGAAACATTACAGGAGGCCTAAACTGATTCTAGGTCACATCTGAGATTTATTGATATTTTCCAGCTAGACGTTGCCCACAGACCTCCAAACATATCTAACCTGAATAAAAGATCAGGAAGAATGAGTCTACTGCCTCTCTTTCCTTTAAAAGCCATACCAAATTTGTGTTTATGTAACTACTCACTGCGAAGGGCTTAGATCCCCATTTTTAAAAACAGATGTACTAACCATATGACTAATGTCATAATTGTCTTATGAGGGGTGACTAAAGACTCTGGGTTTGTCTAGTCTGGAGAAAAGGAGGCTGAGGCATGATGTCATTGCTGTCTACAGCTTCCTGAGGAGGGGCAGTGAAGAGGGAGGTGCTGATCTTTTCTCCTGGTATCCAGTGATAGGATGTGGGGGATGGTTCACAGCTGCACAAGGGGAGGTTCAGACTGGGCATCAGGAAGCATTTCTTTAGTGAGAGGGTGGTCAAACACTGGAACAGGCTTCCTAGAGAGGAATGTCAATGCCCCTTGCCCGGCAGTGTTAAAGAGGCATTTGGACAATGCCTTTAATAACATGCTTTAACTTTTAGTCAGCCCTGAAGTGGTCGTTGGTCGAATGACCATTGTAGATCCCTCCCAAATGAACTATTCTGTTCTGTTCTGTTCTGCTACAAAGAATTAATCACTTGTCCATGTTCTCTGTGTATTGAATCATTCTGTTCAGGGTGTATTTGAAAGTTTTTAATTACTACAGAAAAAAAATTATGCAATATAAAAGTTGGAGGCTCAGGAATACAATAGTGTGCTAAGGAGAATGACATGACTCAAAAAATATTTCTTAACTTATTTTTTGTCTATAATACATTTCTTAGAGTATTTACAGCAAATTAAATCTAAATACTTGCAATGAGGGAAAGATTGCTTACATTTTGATTTTTTTTTCCTTTGCCAATAGCTAGATTTCTGTGGATGTTGCAAAGGCTCCATACAACACAGCATACTACTTTCCAGTGAACAGTCTTTGGTTTATTGCAGTTTCTGTTGTTGATTTATTTATATTTCCTTACAAAAGTGGCTAAAGAATAAAATGAAAGTCTCAATAAAGACCAAAATGGTTTTTTTTTCAAATCTGATAAAGCAAATTGCAGAAAGTTGCACCTCCAATTTGAATTGCGTTTCTCATTATTTGTATTGTCAGTACCTTTATTCAACGTGTTCTTGGACTTCTTTCACTTTGATCAGTAAAATTCTTCATATGAAAACAAATTATCACAAAACTGAGGTTTAAATATCCACTTTCTGTGATGCTCACTACAGAATTATAAGTTTCATCATCATCAATATTTTTATTAATTTCTTGCTGGATAGTCAGCGTTTTACAGATGGCCTTTTCAGTCTGAAATATTCTGCGAGATCCCACTTTTACTATTGTGTCTATTGCCTGTCTTTGGGAGCTGGGCAGCTTTACATTCTTATACTTTCTTAAGATTCAGTAGCCTTTTCAGGCTTCTGTCTTTGCAGCTTTTGATCAGTGATGTCATTCTCAATTTTTACCACAAAGAACTGTGATTTCATAGAAGTTTTAGCCCTCTTTTTCCTCATTTCATATTCTCCCTTACATTAAATACAAGGATAGTTCATCTAAAGAACTCAAGTTTTAATCTCAATAGACACACTTATCTTTCACCCTTGTGATATTTCAAAGTGTGTTCCTATATTGAATATATTCATTCTTCCCTCTGAGGAAAACCTACAGTCTATGTGATTTCTTACATAACCTGGACTTTTTTTCCCAATTTGCAACATAGAGGATAGGGAACCTAATTACATTACTGTACTATAGTACTATATCAATAATTATTGTCTTTATGGGTTGTTTTTACATAGCTTTCAGTGGCATATTCAAGTTTTTTTATCTTATTTGCTAAAATTTTTACTCAAATGGCATTTTTGTTGCATTGCTGATTCAATTTGTATTAGGTTTGTGCAATAATATTTTGGTAGCGCAGAGGCTACAGCAGTGGTTTCTGTGAGAAGCTGCTAGAAGCTTCCCCCATGTCTGATAGAGTCAATGCCAGCCGGCTGCAAAATGGACCTGCTACTGGCAAAGGCTGAGCCCGTCAGTGACGGTGAAAGTGCCTCTGGGATAACACGTGTAAGAGGGGGAAAAAAAACCTGTGCAACACTAGCAGCAGTCAGAAGAGAGGAGTGAGAATATGTGAGAGAAACAACTCTGCAGACACCAAGGTCAGTGAAGACAGAAGGGAGAAGGTGCTCCAGGCACCGGAGCAGAGGTTCCCCTGCAGCCCGTGGTGTAGCCCACGGTGAGGCAGCTGTGCCCCTGCAGCCATGGAGGTAACGGTGGGGCAGAGATACACCTGCAGCCCGGGCAGGACCCCACGCTGGAGCAGGTGGATGCGCCCGAAGGAGTCTGTGACCCCGTGGAGAGTCTGCGCTGGCGCCGGCTC
>NW_010138211.1:12640-15181 GCF_000699245.1 Pterocles gutturalis | reverse complement strand
CGTGGAGAGAGGAGCCCAGGCTGGAGCAGGTTTGCTGGCAGGACTTGTGACCCCGTGGGGGACCCACGCTGGAACAGTTAATGAAGAACACAGTTTACCATGGAAAACCAACATAAACTAGCTTAACAATATCAAATGTGTCTACATGGGTATTTACGTAGTCTAAGTTAGATTAACAAAACTCTTCCATTCGGCATATTCCTAACAGAGATTTACAATACCAGAATTTGTTGCAGTGGTCCTGCAAAAAAAGAGAAAGTAATATGGACTACAATAGGCATAGTAACAGAAATATGGAAGGCAGTGATAAATTAAAGGTACCAGTAAGTCTTTTACAGAGATATGGAGTGCAGAAAAGGAAGACAAAGAAGACACAAGGATGTAGAAGACAAAGACTAAGGACTGTTGTGAACATGAGAAGCTTCAATAAAACTCAGAGATTAAGAAAACAAGCTGTGAGGAAATAGGATAGAGAAGGTTAGGATGTAGTCGGGAGCTGCAAGAGGTAAAGAATGACAAAGTATACTTTATTTTCAAAGCACTGCAAAAGGAAAGCAAGATACAGTACCCATGTATGGGGACGTCATGAGCTAGGTAACAATGGAAACCGACAATATTTTCTCTGTGAAAATGAAAAGACAAATGTATTAAGTAGATGCAAAGAAACATTGCATACATTTCTGGAAAACAGCTCCAAAATAATTATTTTTTTCTGATGGTTACTTTATGTCTGAAATGATGCACTTATACTGGGGGAAGATCAATATCTGGTTTTGAGTATCATGTTAAAGGAATTATCATCTGGCATTTTCTTCTTCTCTTAATCAAAATAATAAAGGCACAGAGAGGAACTGAAATTTCACTTACCCTGAAAAGAATTTTACTGTGTAAAAATTTTGCTATAAAATTAGTGTGAAAGATACTTTTAATTCTAGAATATTAAAGGCTTAAGATTCACTTCAAAACTTTATTTATCTAACCAATCAAGACAGAAAGAGAGAAGAAAATGTTAGTAAATTTTCTTATGTGATATTTCACTTTGTTCTTATTTCTGATGCATCAGCTTACAATAAAACCAAACCACTGTATAAACAGAAACACTATCAGAGTTAGTAATGTTGAACCATCTTCCAAGAGGAGGAGGAATTTGGTCTTTAAGTATAACTTCTATTCTGTCATATGCCTGTATGAGGCAAGAAGCAGAAAAAGATGGTCACAGACATTTATTTTTATCATACGGATATAATAATATACTTGATTTCACACAGGTGAACATTGAAAGAGGAAAAAACAAAACAAAACAACAACTTGTAACAAATTTTGCTCCTCTAGTGTTTTTATGAAATGTCTTCAGGTATGAGAAAAGCAAGAAAACGAGCATGTGTTTTCTAAGGGAATTAGTTACATGGAATATATGCAGATATGTCCTAAAGATTATATATGTTCTGCACTCTCCTCTGGTGTACATAGTTTCAAAGGGTGCAAGTACAGATCTTTTCTCTGTTAATGTTGCATTCAACATCTTGATTAGAAAAATTAATAATGTGTAATTTTTTAATATATTTTATGATGAACGCAATGTTTAGTGGTTTCAGGGAACCATTAGTGATACATATAGAGGCAATGCTCATGATTGGTCATTATTTGCTGTTTCAACATATTAACATGCCTAGAACTATAGAATCATAAAATCATAGAGGTTAGAAGAGACCTCCTTGTTCAAGGAGGGCTACCCAGAGCTGGTTGCCCAGGACCATGTCCAGATGGCTTTTGAATATCCCCAAGGAGGGAGACTCCACAACCTCTCTGGGCAGCCTGTTCCAGTGCTTGATCACCCTCACAGTAAAAAGGTCTTTCCTGATATTCAGACAGAAACTCATGTTTCAGTTTGTGCCCATTCCTTCTGGTCCTTCTTCCAGTGGTCGCTGGGCACCACTGAAAAGAGCCTGGCTGTGTCTTCTTCACACCTTCCCTTCAGGCATTTCTGTGCATTAACAAGCTATCACCTGAGCCTTGTCTTGTCCACAGTGAACAGTCCCAGCTCTCAGCCTATTGCCCTATGTAGAGATGCTCTAATCCCTAAATCATCTTTGTGGTCATTTACTGGACTCTCTCCAGTATATCCACATCTCTCTTGTAATGGGAAGCCCAGAACTGGACACGGTACTCCACGTGTGGCCTCACCAGTGACGAGGAAGGATCAACTCCCTCAGCCTGCTAGCAAAAGCTAATGCGGTCCAGGATACTATTAATCTTATTTGCAGCAAGGACACGTTGCTGGCTCGTGTTAACTTGGTGTCCACCAGGAGCCCCAGGGACTTTTAAGCTAAGCAGCTTTCTAGCCAGTTGACCTCCAGCATATTCTGGTGCATGGGGATGTTCCTCCTCAGCTACAGGAATTTGCACTTCCCCTTGTTGAATTTCATGAGGTTCCTGTCAGCCCATTTCTCCAGCCTGTCAAGGTCTCTCTGGATGGCAACAAGACCCTCTGGTGTACAGGCCACCCTTCCCAGCACGGTGTCTCTGCAAATCTGCTGAGGG
>NW_010138211.1:0-12619 GCF_000699245.1 Pterocles gutturalis | reverse complement strand
CATCATCCAGATCATTAATGAAGAAGTTTAACACGACTAAATCTAGTGTTGACTGACAAGACACTGTCAGTGACTTGTCTCCAACTGGTCTTTGTGACACTGATCACCACACCCTGGGCCTGGCTATTGAGCCAGTTTTCATTCCAATATATTCCATATTTGAAGAGAATAGCCTTGTGGGCTTGTAGTTTGCCCTGGAGTAGCTAGAATTGCCAACTAGATCAATCAAATTTCCTAGTTTGTGTGCAATATGAAGTGAAAAACTGTAGCGTGTACGCTACAAGGAGTCATAGACCTGTGACTAGAACTATCAAGGGGATTGAATATAAGAGGGGTGGTAATATAAGATAACAATCTGAACTTTCATAGACTAGACTGATGCAGTTTGTAATTTCTATTTTCAGTCTGTATTTGCAGAGGAAAATAATAGGGCAGATTTTTAACAAGACAGTGGATCCCAAGCCACATGAACATCAAAGTCATTAAAGGAATACATTATGTTATGGATATTTGCACATCAGCATATTCTTCAGTATCTTTAAAGAGACCGATTTTCCTTTCTGGATAGATTCTCTCAGAAACAGCCATTTTGCTGTTGTGCTCAGCGTGTTACCATGTTTTGCATCTGTACAAGTTTGCCAAGTCCTTTGACAACTTAAAAGATTTCAAAGAAGGTACTTTCTCATCTACATTTGGATTTCATCCCAGAAACTGTCAGGATCTGTAAAAGCTAACTAGTGAGTTTATTATTTAGCAATTCTCATAAATAGATCCAAAAAAATGTGAAGCAGCTCTAAGATAAATATCCGAGATCATCTGAAAACAGGTGTAAGTATAAACAATCAGTTCAGAATAATACACTTCAATGGAGAGCTGAAGACAGAGACATAATCTATGAAGGCAAAACTGCATCTGTTCAGATAAATGTGATTGCAAATATACTCTGGAAAATTCTTTCAGAGAGGAATCACAGTGGAGAAAAGGGACCCAATGAAATTTTATCTATTTTTTTAGAACAGATAAAAATATGGACTGTTTGTAGATGAGAAACTTTGCTTATATTGTAACTAACGACACTAACTAAAGGAAAAGCTGAGAGCGCTTTATTGTATAAAAAGACAGACTCTTGAATTTGCTTCTGTAATTATTTGAGAACCATTGAAGCGAGAAAATATCCTGATGGTAAAAAAAAAAATAATTCTTTCAGTACAAAATGTCTTAAATGTTCTGTGGTATTATGAAATATAAAATCTGTAAATATCAAGAATTAAATTCTGTGTCAGTATCAGCATTATATTTTAATAATTAGTGGAGTACCTAAATAAGACTATTTCTGTTTGCATGATGTAAGTAACATTTTGTGTGCGTGTTCATTTGAAAGCATTCATAGTCTTTGAACGTGTCGTTACAGTCTCATTAGCTGGGCTATGATTATTCAGCTGACAACTTTGTTTAAAATTCCTGATTTCTTATATTTACAGAAAAAGGCAGCATAATAAACACCAAGACGCCATTCTCAAAAGAACTGCAGGCAGGGTAAGATACTGCTACTGAAACATCAGTTAATAATTCAGTTTGCCTGCTGATGAAGACTAGGGTTATAAATATGAACTAAACTGTCAATACGATTTAAAAGTCAATATTAAACACAGGAAGGGACTGATGTAAATTGATTAATCCTTCAATGGATTTATACTGTTGTAAAAATTGAAGCCAGTGTGAAGAGCATGAGTATTCACTGTCTCAAATTGGTAGTTTAAAATATTTTAAAATTATCTTTTTTCTCCCAAGAAAAACAGGATTTTATACTTCACATTAACTTTTAATAAGCTTAAATAGCTTCATCTTCAAAATTTGTAAGCAATATTGTTATCACAGGTATGTTCTACATGAATTGTAGTTTCAATCACTGAAATTGTTTTCCACTTTAAATTTCCATCTGTAACCTAAAAGCTTGAATTCTCTTTGACTGGAACAACATTTTATCCAGACACTTTAAAAAACATGAAAAATAAAACCTTAAATTTCTAAAACAGTTGTTTAATAGTTTGGGGATTTTTTTTTTTTATTGGCCATCAATAAATCAACTTTGTGCTTGTTATTTGTGTTTAGCTTAGCTTTTGCTTTCAATGATGTAGGATAAAGAAAAGTCTCTGCATGTGCATACCATGAATTTTAGAGTGGTACAGATAAGTATACAAACTCTACAGTATAAAAAGTGTAAACAGGAAAATAAACATAAAGAGTTTTATTTTTCATTCCAAAGCATTCCCCCTTTTTTTGTTTTCTTTTTTGTTTTAATTTATTTTTCCAGACTAATGAGTTTTCTTACACTCAAGTTAAAATACCTATATTCTTGTACTTTGTAATTGCAGTTTAAAAACCCCAAAACATATAAAGAAAGTCACAGAACTCCATTAACATAAAATTGTACTGAAAGCATTATTGATTTTCTATCACATAACTTTCATGAAAACACATGACATGGAACAAATTGCATACTCTGACAGTAACAGGTTGAAAATTCTGTTAAGGTATTTATAGGAATGTAATTTTTTGCTGTTTGGATGGAAGATGAGACTGATAGTCTTACATATTAGATTTTTTTTTCTTTCTTATTAAGCCAAACTAACTTTCATGAATTAAAAGGCTGAAGACAGAAGTAACAAATTATATATTCAAAGAAGAGCTGAGGAAAGACAATCATTTAGTCATAGAATTTTCTCTGAAGACCACTATAATGGGCTCTGAAGTCACTGAAAATGGGCTCCAATGCTTTTTGCATTAGATTTTATGTGTTAACAAAATCAGAAATTGCACTGTTTACAATGGGGTTACTTTTTATGTGTGAGCAGTGTGCAACAGCACATGGGTGTGAGATGTGGACCACATTAGGGAGGACCACAGTGCTCTATGAGTTCAACAGTTTCACTTCGTAAGTCATTGTCTAAACACCATTTTAGGGATTTTTTCTGACATTTTTGCTTTTTGTTTTCAGTTTCAGCCAAGGAAAGTTTAGTAATCTGATTGTCACATTCATGACTAAAAAGCAAACTCAGACACTGCACATTTATACACAACTGCAACCCGCTAGAAAAGGCTCACACTTTTTTTCATTCTCTTTTATTTCTTCCTGCTGTCCAAAATATCTTCTTAGATCATTTACCATCCTAATTTTCAGGATAGTAGCTATAAATATCTGCTGTGTAATATGTGCAGCAAAGCATATAATATGCTAACTAGCAATACCACTGCTTTAGAACTAAGTAGGGAGATTTATATGGTCAGATCTTCAAGTCTTTGGAAAAAAAGTCATCTTTTGTTAAGATTTATCTAGTGATAACACCAGAAGTTTCAGACTTAAGGAGGAACCCTTTGCAGCTTGTGTAAAGTGTATGCTTCAGATGAGACTAGACCATGCTCAATGCAATAGGGTTAGTTGGTTATTGGATATAAGAAAAAAAGGAGAAAGTAACATTTTGAGATCAACATGATTGTTTAAGGAGCTTATCATAGAATACCTTTAAATATATTGAAATTTTTATGTACTTTCTGGTTGGATTTTCATTGTTACATTTGGCTTACATATATCACACACACAAAGCTTTGAAAAGCATGTGTTGGTCTGTGTTAACTCAATTTAGTAGCCCTGAGAATAAGGGTTTGGGGATGTTGGTAGATGAAAAACTGAACATGAACCGGCAGTGTGTGCCTGCAGCCCAGAAGGCCAACTGGATCCTGGACTGCGTCAAAAAAAGTGTGGTCAGCAGGTCAAGGGAGGTGATTCTGCCCCTCTACTCTGCTCTCGTGAGGCCCCACCTGGAGTACTGTGTCCAGCTCTGGGGCCCCCAATGCAAGAAGGACATTGAGCTGTTGGAGCGTGTCCAGAGGAGGGCCACAAAGATGATCAGTGGGCTGGAGCACCTCCCTTATAAGGACAGGCTGAGTCAGCTGGGGTTCAGCCTGGAGAAGAGAAAGCTCTGGGGTGACCTTAGAGCAGCCTTCTAGTACCTGAAGGGGGCTACAGGAGAGATGGGGAGGGACTTTTTGCAAGGGCGTGCACTGACAGGATGAGGAGTAATGGATTTAAACTGGAGAAGGGCAGATTTAGACTAGACAGTAGGAAAAAATTTTTCACTGTGCGGGGGGTGAGGCAGTGGCCCAGGTTGCCCAGAGAAGCTGTGGATGCCCCATCCCTGGAGGGGTTCAAGGCCAGGCTGGATGAGGCTTTGAGCAACCTGGGCTAGTGGGAGGTGTCCCTGCCCATGGCAGGGGGGTTGGAACTCAATTATCTCTAAGGTCCCTTCCAACCCAAACCATTCTATGATTCTATGATTCTATGATTTTATGATTCCATGATTCTATGATTCTATGACTGTATGATTCTGTGACTTGGGGGCTTATATCAAAAATTCTTTACACAGATATACGGGTACCCAAAGTGTATTACTCACACTGAAATAGGTTGCATCTGACTTTTTCTTAAGTGACAGGTAGAAGGCCAAAGCCTCACTTAGCTCTGCCAAAATAAAATAATGCGTAGGATGACTCCATGCAGTTCGTAGTTGCTATTCAATCATTTTTATAGTGTGAAATCAGATCTGCAGTGTTTCTGATACCTTTTCCATTCAGAACTTGGATGAGACAAGCTTAATGAGTGGGATCTTCTTAGTTTTAAGTGCTGCTCTCACTTACTTCTTTATTGGTTTTAAACAAGATATTTACTGATCTATACTTCTTTGCACTTAAAATATTACCAGCAGAATAATACACAACAGGTGGGTCATCAAAAAATATGGTGACAGGAAACAGCAGTGGTGGTTCAGACAAGGGCACATAGAAATTCTCTGACAGAGAGAGAAATTTAGAGTCCTTGACTTTAATATGCCTTAATATGCCCCATTCCTGGGGCAGGCCAGGCTAGACAAGGTTTTGAGCAACCTGGTCCAGTGGAAGGTGTCCCTGCCCCATGGCCAGGGGGCTTGGAACTAGATGATCTTCAAGGTTCTTTCCAGCTCTAACCATTCTATGATTAACTACGTTTCTATGGAAAACCATACAGTATGTGATGCACAAAGAAAACTGAACACACAAACAAACAAAATCTAGCAGAAGGAAGGAATATAAGGAAGAAAAGTTTTCTTTTCGAATTCACTATGTGAGAGAGAGAGGCTGCAGGAGAAAAAAAAAAAAAAAAAGAAAAATAGAATCAGAATGGTTTCACTTTCTCCCTGTTCTGCCTGAGTCACATTCAGCTCTCTTGACACACAGCAAAGATGCTTGTGTACTTGGAGGGCATGGATAACTTAGATATCAGAGAATTTCAGATGGATGAATCCTAAAGAAATAAGCATGTGAGTTAACAAGAGATTTCACCAGAGTTGCAATATTCAAATGAAGAAAACAATTAATCAATATTTTTCAGAGAGAAGTTAGTTCTTCCAAATGTTCCTCTCACTTCATATAGTTCATTAAAGAACAAATAATAGATGGAACATTACATTTAAAATTTTGAATCTTTAATTCAGAGTTGTTAACCCTTTTATTTTACCCCATGGGACCAGTCCATAATAGAACGCTTCCAATAAGATCTGTGTTTATCGTATTTTCAACTGCCTGTTGGAGATGATTAATAAGATGGAAAAGAGAACCTTCTCCTTTAGCACTGGTATCAGGTTGAAAAACCACCATACAGTAAAAATGTGGAAAAAATCCATAAGAAGGCTTTGACCCACAGAAGTGTTACTAGATTTGTCACAGCTTCTTTCACGTATATTAAATAAAACACTTTTTGTAAATTTTTTTTAGGGTGAGGTCCCAGATTTTGGACTGAAGGAAATTACAAGATACAATTAAGTACCTGTGAAATATGATACCTCTAAATCCCAAACGGTTAATCCCAAATTTATAGATAGGTATAGTATTTCAGTCCTCAAAAAAAGTCTTTATTTTGATGGTCATTTCCAGTGACAGGTACAAGAGACCTGCCAGATGGCATGTGTCTTGATTTGAGCAAGTGAACTTGTACAACAGCCCCTCAGTGTTTGGAAAGTCTCTCTTTGAGTCTGTGTTGCAACATAACTTTATTCATAACTTAAAATCCTTAAATAGAACAATAAAGAGGTTGTAGATAGTCAAAATCACATAAACAAACTGCTTTTCCTGTTGAAAAATCTTTACCAAACATTCTAAGTTCAGAATTTGCCTTTTACTTTATTGGTCTCTCTGTTATGCACAACAGCCACGGGAAGAGGGGAAAATACCTACACATCAGTAGAAAAGCTGACAGTTTGGTCTTGCCTTTGGCAAGTGGGAAAAAAACCTCAGCTCTTGCAGATAGGACTGTCTTGTGGCTGTCATCATCCACATGTTCTCTGGGACTATTTTCAACTGCTGAAGCTAGCAGCACTTAGCATTTAAATACTGTTAGAAGCTGACAGTTATTCTTAAAGCATGCTTAAGGCATTTTTTTTTTTTTTTTTTTTTAAGTAAAACCTCAAAAAAAGAGACTAATGTGCATTGGCTTGCCAAAATAAGGGAACTGATGCAAGAAAAATTGTAACATATACACATGCTTCATAGGATCCTGTAAATGTCAAATCTTGATCTAATGAGCTATGAAAGCAACAAGCTGTAGATCTATGATTAATCTAATACAATGTTGTTGTTAAATATTTCAACTTTTAACATTCAATATTATTATTCAATTATTATTCAATTGTTATTTCAGTATTTCAACTCTTGGAATTGACCCAGCCCCAGTTTATTCAGAATATCTTCCTCTTTTAGATACAAAAAAGTAAGAATGTCCCTTATCCCTTCAGTAATCCATCGTATATTACTATATGCTGCTGACAATTTCAGATGTTTATTAGTAATAGCGAAACTGAGGGGTCACAGCAATCAAACCAGTCTTCTCTGCTCTCTCCTCTCTAGCCAACAGAACTTTATTTAAAATAATCAATCAAGGAAAGCTTATGGAAAATGGGACTATGTTTAGGTGACAATTACTGTGACCTGGTTTAGACATTTTTACTAGGCTGACTTGAATTATGTCCCAGATGTGCCCATTTCCATCTGACTGGTAGGAAACTCAGTAACTATCTCAGTTAGAAACGTGTGCATGTAAGTATCTTACATGCCTCTCTGTGGAAGACAAACATCTTGACAGATGGATCACACTTCTATTATTCAAATGCTTATAATAAAATATTTAATTCCTTACAGAATTTATGTAAAAAAATACTCTTCTTTTTTTGCACTGGGAACTGCATATTTGCCTGTGGAAAAAAAAATTGTGACAATCTTCAGTTGAGAGCAATTTCAACAGGTGCAGTATGATCCTTGAGCAAATATGCTAGTTCCTGTCCTATACGAATGTGAGGACAAATATTACAATAATAAGTACTGCAACAGTAATAAGGTAAACTTTCCTTATGCATATACTTATTGATATTGATAATCTTCAGATAAATGAGAGTTCTGGAGATTCTGAGAACAGTCATGAAGTTTAGTTTTCCATCCCACGTTATAATCCCCACTAACTCAAAGCTTTCTCTTAAGACTTTAATGAGAATGATGGAAATGATGGCTTCTAAAAGTGATGATTTAAATGGCTGACAATTGCTTAAATGACTTTTCTATATATAGCAACTCTTCAGGGAATATTTAATTAAGTCATAATTGCAAAAAAATATCCTTGTCAGGCACTACAAGGCTGTAGGGATTTTTCTGAAAGACATGTAGAGGAGAATCTCGTTATCAAAGATCTGTTTTATACAAATTAAAATTGACTTATTCCAAACAGACTAGATGAAATGAACAGCCTATGTCTTTGCAAATTAACATAGTTCAATCATACTATAAAATACAGATACAAGAATATACTAAAATGTGAAGCATATACTCAATTGGGTTATAAAACTTGCGAGTAATGAGAACCCCAAAATGACTTCTAAAATTCAGGTGACAAGAAACCTCAACAATAATACAAATACTTCTATTTTTTTCTCTCTTGCAATTTGGTTTCTCCTCCTGTAGATTGTATGCAGTTTCCAGAGTGTGTAAAGCAGTACACAGGATTGAGCTACCTTCTTGATCCCCACTCTCAACATTAAACTCAAATAACTATAATAAGAGGACATTCTTACTACTTTCATTGCAGATGGATAGATCAATCAATTGAATCAATAAAGTCAGCACCTTTTGAAAAATGAAATGCTGATCTCTTTACCGGGTCACTTACACAGAGACAGGTTTCTGACTTCATGGACTAGACTGGAAGACACAGGTTGTTGTTTGTTTGAAATGTTAGCTTGTGACTCTATAGGTAAATAAAGACATCGAAAAACAAGATGTCCATGTTTGACTTCAGAAATATATGACATCAGAATCAAAGAACAACATGAAACATACGAAAAGGAAAAATTATAGTAAGGATGAGTACAAAATAATACATTAAAATGCAGTAAGAATACTGATTTCTCATTGGGTTCTTAGTAGGTGGTACAATTTGTGTTGTTATCAAAGATTATCTGTTACTTAAACTGCCATTCTTGTAAACAGTTAAGTCTGTTTAGAATTAATTATTTAACTTGAACTATAAATAGTTTCTACAAAAATGAGGTTCGCTCTTCATTGCTTCCCTGACTTCTCTGCTCCATTGCCCCTAAAGTCTACAAGTCAGATACACAGATGGTATAAACTGGTGTATCTTCTTTGACTTTACTTCTTCAGAAGACATATTCTGAGAATATTGGCTGTTTATGCAGTCTGACAACTTGTTTCTCTGTGTCGTTGTCACTTCAGCTTTTCTGGCACCATGGAACTTTACAAGCATTATTCTTCATGATACATGCCGAATTAAAAAATGAGAAGGAAAAAGAAAGCTGACGAGAGGGTGTAAAAATAGACTTGCCCTTGATGAACATTAACATATGTTTCAGTCTCATTCCTCCTTCCAACTACCTGTTTTTGCTGTATTTTTTAATTAGAGTAGAACACAGAGTTGTGGCTTATACAGTGTAGGTTGTTGGGCAGGCTTCCTACATAGTCCAAAAGAAAACATGGAGGCATTTGTGCTTCCTTCTGTTATTTTGCACCAGTGCCTGTACATCAAACTGAGCACCCCTACACTAGCTACTGTGGACTAACAGATTGGAAATTCACAGGCTCTCTGGAGTCTGTCCTACTGATATAATCTTTTCATAGATTAAAAAGGGAACATCTCTGAATTAACACTGCAGAAACAATAGAGAGATCATATTTCAAAATAAATGTTCTTTACCGTTCCTTATTATCATTTAGAAGGCTGAATGGGTGTTGTCCTTTCTTCTTGAGCAATTTTCTTGAGACATTACAAAAGGAGTATAATTTTTTTAATTCTTTAGAAGAGAAGCTTAAGGATTAAATGTTTTCACTCCTCAATATCCTGGGATTTGCTTTTATTCACACTTCTTAAGATCATGCTGTGTTCCTTCAGGGGCATAACTCCTTTGCCATGATTCCATTAACTCCCATTCACTTTCCTGAACCAGCAGCAGGTTTACTTATCTTCTGAAGGCTGATTGTCTTCTGTTTTTTGGCACTCAATTTACTAAAACATTAACAGCCTTAAAGAGAAGTAGTAGTCTTCTAGACAGTAGTCTGTCTAAACCTTAAGGTACCATCTTCTCTCCTATATAATCTATTTCAGAACATACATCAAAAGAAAAATTATATTATTTGAGCTATTGAGTTTGCATAATTTTTATTTACCTGCTAATCTATCTCATATATCTATTTCCACATATATATGAGGTAAACAGAAATAGAGTTTTTTTCAATATGGTAAATTAAAAATGAAAAAAATTGTAGCTATCTAGTCTCTTCCCCCCTCTCCCCCCCTCAAGTTTTCACAGATTTTAAACAAAACCCATTGTTTCAAAAGTTTTCAAGGGTCAATTCTCCAACACAAATCTGCCCATTTCATGAGTTCCTTCTCAACAAAAATAAGTAAAAGCCGAACTAGTTTTGCCGTTTCATGATTTGCACCTCTAGATATTATGGTAGAAAAATTGTTTTAAAACAATAAAGAAGATTGCTCCAATTTCAAGATGAACTTTTACAACCTTTCAGAACTGTTACTTCTCCCCCTTTATTGGCTTCTGACTTGCTTTTCTGATGAGAAGCCTAGCGTTCACACTTGGACTATGACTTCAGGACATCATGAATTACCTTATCCTGGAATGTTTCTTAAAGCTGACTTCCATCCAGACATGTGCCAAAGCAGAGATCCCATCAAACTACTGTTACTTCATTCTTGTTTTCTTATACCTGTTTTTTGATTTCACTCACCTGCTTGTGCTGTTACTATGCTAGAACAGCTCTTAGTGCAATGGCAATGCCTAGTGTATATCCATCTAGCGCTGACCATTTGAGGGTAACTTCTGGCGTCTGTTACCAACGTTCCATCTGTTGCACGAAGGAAAGGGCTTGATTTTGTTTTCACCCTCCTGCAACTACAAATTCAACAATCTCTGCAGGAGGAAAAAACAAACTTTCCCCAGTGAGCATACTTATTTTTTCGTACCATGCTTATTGCTATAACTAGTTACTTGTACTCTCTTTTGTCTTGTAATTCATCAGTCAGTATCAATAAGATATAAACCAGCATACACACTTTTCATAAAATCTCTTCTGCCACATGTTTACCTTCTAAAGGTCAGATCACATGTATAATTTCTAACACTTTTAGGACAGTCACTCTCAGAAACACACACTTTCTCTGTCATTTTCCATGTTATTTCCTTTTCTTTGCGAGTATAGATATTCAAATTTCTATGCAATGATCCTTGGGAATTCTTCCCTTTCCTACATCTTCTCATAACTTATGCAGACTTTGCATCACCATGTGAGATTGAGACTGTAATTACATAGTCCAAATCTGCTGAGCTCTCCACCTTGGGCTGTGCATCAGGCTGCTTTCACATGTAGTTCCTGTAATTTTCTCTTATGACCAACAACTGAGGCCACAAAAAGGCTGTTATCTGATGAAATGATGAAGAATAGGAGCAGAGGAACCTTTAAAAATGGAGGTCATATTCTCATGCAAAATTTTTCTGCTGTTGAATAGTCGGAAACAAGAAAAACAGAAAATAAAGTATGAGCAAGTGGATGCCTTATCATGGAATACTCTTTTTTTTTTTTTTTCTCAAGGGGCTATGAAACACCTTTAGTTATATATAAACAACTTAAATGATAGACAAAAAGACAAATGGCTGCTCTGACTGAAGTTTAGTTCAGGAACTGTGAGTTTGATATTTGAAATACCTATTTGGTTTTGATATGAAAAGAACCATAGACAAGATTTTCCTGTAAAACTGACAAAATAACCCAAGCATTGATGCTTTTACAATATTATTTTCAAATATTACCTTTGAAATAGCCTACACAACGTATTTTCTATATTTTGAAAAAGAGAATGTCTTGATAAGTTTTGATAGGAAATCTATCCTAAGTTAAGCAGACAATAAACAAAAAAAAGCAAAAAAATACCCAAGTCAGTTTGACTGGTTATATGAACTGAGGGGGTTTTTTTTGAAAACTGAGAGAGACATGCACTGGCCATCTAAATCTTCGCTAAAGTCAATGGCCTAATTGGTAATGTACGTTGTTACTGGAAGATTTGATGCACATCATAAACTATGGATGTGTTTTGCATAGTTAATGCAAGGCATCTCTACTCAGATAGTAGTGCCCAGCATGCACCTGGCCAAATTGGATAGTAAACAAAAATTTGAGAAAAATCTGACCTTGTAATAAAGAATGTTTTACTTGCATAGAATCTAATTTAGAGAGAATATAAATTAGATTAATGTAATTCTGAAGACTACAGCAAGCAGGAGAGAATGCAAGCTCACCTGCAGTCATTCTGTGTGATAAAGTTCCTGACCAGATAGAAATTAGTTCTGCATAACACCTAAGAGCTTATAAATAATGACTGTGTAGGAGTATGGAGAAAAGAAAGCAGTGGAGAAGAAGATTCAAATCTAACCACAGTAAGGAATAGCTCAGCACTAAGGAACAGCATCATGACCTGAAAAACAACTTAAGAATCCATGCTCTCCCTCAGCAACCTCTAAGAGCTGATTAAATTTCATTTAAATATATGTTAGCTTGTCTATATTAGACATAGATCTATCTTGTCAAATTCTGCAGTTATTAATAAAGCCTCACATTAGGTGGTATATGTTACTCAGAGAATGTTTTGAAGTGGCACTGTTAGCTAAAGTAGGTAATATGCCCTTTAGGCAGGGATGCTTTGCCCATCTTGAAGAACGAGCTGGTGAAGGGACTGAAAATATTTTGTTTGTTGGTTAATCCCATTGGTAAATAAAGTGTTTCTCAGTGCAGCTAATTAAGGGTGGAATTTGGAGTGAGTAGGGAGGTAATGTATGTTTTAGAATGAGCTAAATGGCTTTATATAGGATGATTCAGTTCATCAAACAAAGGCATGTAGCATTATTTAAACTGTCACAAACTGTTCTTGTCAGGCCTCTAACTGCAGGTCCAAAATCATAGAATCATAGAATCATAGAATCATTAATTAATCACTAAACCATGTCCCGAAGCACCACAT
>NW_010138210.1:0-13324 GCF_000699245.1 Pterocles gutturalis | reverse complement strand
GGTTGGTGTGGCCCCGAGCAGGGCCCAGCTCAGGCGGATCGGTCTGGCCTTCCAGCCGTCTGCCTGGCTTCTGTGAACCGACCTGCCGTAGCCCAAGCCTCTGCCATGGCTCACCGGAGAGTCCGTTTTCCCGGGAGCCAATGAAAGACCTGTGTCATAGAGGGAAGCGGGATTTTGAGAGGAAGGACTACATGACACTCTGGTCAGAGAAGAAAAACAAGAGGAAGGAGAAGCCACAGAATTTCCTCTGCAGTGTGTTGAAGACTCATGGTGATGCACGGTTTGTCCCTTGGTGCAGCCCGTGAGAAGATGCAGCTGTGGAGGACCCCACGTAGGAATTATGGAGATACCCACGCTGGAGCCGGGCAGTCATCAGGGGACTGTGGCCCTGTGTGGAAAAGGACTCACGCCAGAGCAGTTTTTGAGAAGGACTCTCATGTGAGAAGGGACCCCATGCTGGATCTGGGAAAGACTGTGAGGAGCCCTCCCCTGAGGAGGAAGGAGCGGGGACTGACTACACCCCCCCCATTCCCTTCCCCCTGTGCCGCCGGGGGGGAGAAGGTACAGAACAAAGCCCTTGGGCTTGGGAAGAAGGGAGGGGTGGGGGAGAAGTGCCTTTCTAAGATGTAGTTTCTCTCTCTCATTATCCTGCTTCTTGTTGTATGTAGTTAATAAACTTAATTGTTTTGTTTTTCCCAGGTCCTGTCAGTTTCTTGCCCGTGACCCTAAGTGGTGAGTGAAACCTCCCTTGTTCCTGCCTCAGCCCACCAAGTGTTTAACAAAGGACTGTCCCTGTGGTCTTTCTAAACCACGACACCCAACATTTGAGCTTTTTAAAGAAACTGCTCCCCAAAAAAATCTATTGTCAGCCTGCAGATGTGCTAGGAGGACTTTGGGAAGCCACGTCTTGATTTCTGCAGTTGCTGCTTTGCATATGCTGGCCTGGTTTTCCCAGTGCTGGGAGATGTTCAAGGTTGTACAGATTGATAGAGACGGTCCTAGGTCATTTGTCAAACTGTGATGTGTAACCAGTTGAGTTTGGATGGTTCTTGGCTTCCAGAAGTACAAACTCCATCCACTGGCAGCTTGATTCAGCAGCAACAGCTCTAGAGAAGCATATTGTAAAAAGGTGTTCAGCACAACTCTGCCAGCCCTTTTATGAGCAGTGGGACAGCTCTCTGAGTTTCCCAGCCTTGAGTAAGAGGTATGTATATTTATTTTTTGTTTTTTTTATGTTTACAGTCTCCCTTAAGCATTGTTTCTGAGTCCGTGGCAAAAATTTCAGAGAAAAATGAGTTAGAAATGGTATGTACTTACCTTTTTCTGAGGAGCTCCTCTCAAAGCCTTGGTGCACTAAATTCAGGGAGGTAATTTTGGCTTACAGGTTCAGTTTCCTGGAGTTCCCAATGATACTCTTCTCAGTAAGGTCCAGGAAGCAGCATAATATTCTAAAGTAACCTCCACTGCTTTCTAATTGTGTGAAATTAGTTTACTGGGACTGAGATTAAGAGGGAAGTGCTTTGGTAATGTGTTCTTGTCTCTTCATGAAGATGTGCACTGCTTTCTTCGTAACTTAGTACTTTGTTCATTGTACAGGGGAAGATGGCAGTAGAAGTATGTCGAACAGTTTATATAGGTAGAAAGGTGAAATGAATGGATTCAATAAAGCTTAACAAAAATATTTTTAAAAAATTTTCAGATGTGGAAGAAAATGCTTCTAAAATAGAAACAGGGAAGAAGGATAAGAGGAAAGAAAGAATTACTCAAACCCTGGCCAGATCTTGCATGTCACTTATCAGCTCTCATTTAAATCCATTTCCTGAAGAATAATTATTTATTACATTCCTTTCTTAAGAGTAGATTAACCCCTGAATATTGCTAACTATTTTTAACATGGATTTTTTTTATTTTTTAAGTCTAGCTGCTGCTGAAGAATATTTTTGTCTGCTGTGGCAGAAACATAAGATCAGAATAGTGTAAAATGGTGAGTCACTAGCAGACTTGTTGATTCGACAAACCACAGCTGACATGCTTAGATTGTTGTGACACTGGAGGGGGCCAATACGCCATTTTCTTGCAGGTGCTGCCATGTTGTCTGAAGCTAATAGACAACTAAGTGTCCACAAGTTACTTGACTTTCACATAAAGGCTTCTCATTGCACATTAACACCAGTTCACTATCTTGTTAGCAAATAACCCTGGTATTCAGTGTTTGATAAGCCAAATATTTGAACCAGGTGACGAGTATTTTTATAAAGTAACACCTTGAATAAGGCAGCTCTCACAGTTGCTTGGTTGCTAGCAATTGATTTCTTGTCATGCAAAGGAATGTTATCTAGAGCTGGGAAAAATCATATTTTTCAGATGTTCTGGACAAGTTTTCAGACTTCTACGGGTTTTGCATGTATGTAGGAAATTACACACCATTTTTCTCTATAAATAGGTGAAAATACTTAGACTTGGCTGTAGCAAATATATATGCTTTGTTTAAGTATATTGCTTTACAGTTTGCCCTTTGAAAATCTGGAAGAGTATCACAGATCTCCTTGATTTGAATTTAATTTTTGGTTGTGAACTCTGAGAGTTTTGCCTTTTGTTTGACGAAAAGTGGATTGAGACCTACCTTAATCTGCAGTCTTCTCTATTTCTGCTACTTTATCTTTTTTTTTGTATTTCACGAGTTCTTCTGCTGTTTGCTCTGCTTTTAATGGCAGTATTTTTCTGTCCACTACCAGTGTCTAGTTCTTGTTTTTTGGGGGTCATATTTTATATTTCTAAAATTTTATCTGCTGGCACTTTTTCACACAACTGCCAACCATTTTCTTTCATCTGTGATTTGTTGCACAATGTTACATATGCATATTTATAAGGAATACTGTAAGTACCTATTTATATCAGAACTAGGCTATCTAATTATACAGTTATGTCACTTTTAAAGATATGGTGACGTGTGAAATTGGTCAGATTTACTGTCACTTCATGAGTTATCACGTATTAGATGACTTACTGTGCCCCTTGTCCTGCCTGATTGTGGAGTAGTGTGTTAAGTTAAATTTATTCAGCTGGAAAAGTTGGATCATTTTGAAATTACTTGAACCTGTTTAGTTAAACAGGTACAAAAATGTAAATATTTATATATTTGATTAGGTAAAAACTGGTATAACTATTCCCAGATGGGAAGTAAGATAAACTATGTTCATATAACCTTATGTAATTCCTTCTTTGTGTTACCTGTATGAATTTAACTATTTTAATTTAAGTGTTCAAACTCGAGATCAAAATAACTATAAATTCTCAAAAAAAAAATAAAAATCTGTCTGTCCCTTGATTTAAGTGTTCAAACTCGAGATCAAAATAATTATAAATTCAAAAAAAAAAAATATCTGTCTGTCCCTTGGCAGGGGTGACGACTTTCCTCTATGACTGTGTTTCTGAAATGTCTAGGTACACCCCCTTTCAGGCATGCCTTTCAGGCATCTATCCCCTCCAGGCTTCACTTATCCCCTCCAGGCTTCACTCCCTGTGCCCACTGCACTTCAATTATTGCAAGTAAAGTGCTGTACCACATCAATCTGTAATCCTAGAAGCACTCCCTCTCTTCTTCTCTGCCTTCTTTCCTTTCAGTTAGCATGAAGGAACTAAACCATCTGATTAAAAATTCCCATTCACCTAAAACATCAGTGTGTCCCTCTTGCACAAAAGAAAGGAATAGTAAAAAGATATTTGTCACATCTGTCTCTCTCCCCAATCTAGCATAGAGACTCAGTCCTCCGTGGTACAGGATCCTCTGATTCTTAAACATTAAAACGTGTTTAACCTAATGTGTGTCAGTACATTAAAGAAAAAAGAAATTTCAGTGGTCTAGGCACTCTGCAGGATTTAACATCAAGGTGTTCCCTTAACAAAACAGGCCATTTATAGTCATTGTGTCAAAAGGGACAGCTGGTGCTACAGATTATGAAAGACAAGAAGTCTGAAATGGGAGAAGTTCTGAAATGGCATGAGTAGGTGGAATAAACCAGTTATACAACTGTCCTGATGAAAGAAAGCATGGCTTTTGGGAGTAAGTAACTTCAATGCTCATCACTATTACATTATCCTTTGAGACAGTGTTTCAAGGGTACAATTTCTTTAGCACAAAAAGATGTTTTCAGAAGAACTTTACACAAGAGTGTTATATATCAGGAGAAGAATAAAAATAAATGTCATTTTTCCTGCTGTTTTCTTCTAAAATGTGAAAAAAAACTTTTTAAAGAAAGCTAATAATAAAACATTCCTGTAAATGTAATTAATTTTGGCAGATTAATTAGGATTTAGACTTTTATAATACCATCTCAATTATATGATACTAATAAAAGCAGATCTGGTATTAAGAAAATGAGGCTAGGTTTAGAAAGTCATCTGCAGATGTTCCTGTGAGACCCTGACTTTGTCACCATACAAGTGTGCTTTGACTGCTGCCCTGGGTGCAAACTGTTCTGGTGCGGGCTTTCTGAAAACTCCTCACTGTACCAAAGGACAAAACATGATTCCTGCTCTGCTCAGGTTCTGTCTGCTGAGGTCTATGCACTTGAGCCTTGCAATGCACATGTCAACTCTGTCACTAGATATCTGACTTGTCCTTATATCAGTGTCACATTGCTAATGACGGATAGAAAAGACAACCATGGGGACCTTGACATCTCCAAGGTGGGTAGAATATGTAGAAAGTCCAAATTCAGGTTTCCTTTTGAGTGCAGAAGTTACTGACCTTCAAGATAAGGCAAGAACATTTTCTCTCTGGTGACGTGGTATTGTTGAGTCAGGTCAGACAGGCTGTGCATGTGCTTTCCTCCCCAAACTTCTAGAAACCCTCCTTATGTGAAAACCTGCTCATTCTCTGGGCCTTGTGTTTCTATGTTGGACTGAGAAGCTGTGTAGGAGCACTGCACAAGCAAAAAACACGGTTAACTCTGCAGTGAAAAGTCTCAGATAAAAATAAATAAATTGATTTGAGATAACAAAATCTCTCATGTGTGAACCACTCTTCTACACTACTGCAATATTTTTAGCCAGGTTACAGTTGTTCCTCATGGATAGTTCTACTTGCATTTGATGATTCAGAAGAGGGCATTGCAAAGATAACACTGTAGATTTAGTGTAGCTCTGTCTTGGTGTCAGGACCACCACCACCACGTGGTCGCAACACCGCCTCCCCCCTCCCACTCCCCTCCCGGTAAAATGGGGAGGGATAGGAAAAAGTGGAACTTCGTGAGTTGAGATAACGACAGATTTTTAATAATACCACACGAGGAAAACCAAAGAAAGGAGAATATAACAATAAGACAGTATATAGAGTACAATGGAAACACTGATACAATGAAAATCTCACCACCACGAGCTTCACAAAAGAGAGCCCTCTCCCGGCTAGCTTCCCCTTATATCCCGGGCATGACGTCAGCATGGTATCGAATATCCGGCTATGCCCAACTCCCAGCTTCTGCGAAGAATTAACCCTATCCCAGCTGGACCCAGGACTAGCTCCTTCCTCATGATAGATTTCCACATGAAATTTGACAAATACTCATGCTTTTACTGGTACTTCTGGGGATATTCTGTGTTTAATGAAAACTAAAGATGTGTCCAAGTATATTAATCCTATTTGTACTCTGAGAACTGAGGTTCAATTCGTGTTCATCTAAGGCAAATAAGGTATCTCAGTGAGTGGCCTTATTCTCTGTACTGCAGTAACTGAATTCAGTGTATTAAATTGGCATACTGACTAGAAATATTTTCTTTGTAAGTGGTTCTGAGGACAGACAATGTCTCCACCTTAAAAATTGACCTTAATTTTAATGAAAGATTTTGGAGCCAGAATGTCAAGGTGACCTTATGGAACACCATGAGTTTCATAAGATCTTTCTTTAATATTGTGCTCTGAATATGCTGATTTTTTTCTGAGATGACTGTAGTGGAAGAGTGATCCACTCAATCTAGTTTTCATTCAGTTTTGTGTAATAGAGTCATATTCCACTGGTACTGTATTTTTCCTAGATACCACTTGTATTCGTTAGGACATATTTGAAAAGCCCTGACATTCTCCCATTCTCTCAGGAAAAGGCCAATTAGCTTATCTTCCAGACAGAGTGTGAATATTTGATGGATAATCTGTCTCACTTTTATTAGAATAACTTTGCTGTTATACTGCCATCGTTGTCATTATTTCACATTTAGATAAACAGTATTTTTTCTAATAACTATAGAACAGCTCAGAAAAGATGGACAGAAAGAATCATGACAGGAACGTGTCCATAAGAGTAACCATGTGGACACTGTTTTCGTTGGTATGAAATCATAGTGATTTCATTCATATGCCACTATGCCATTCTATCTGGCAACACAATTTAGCTTAATTCATCTCCTGTAGATTGTCTTTAAGAAGAAATTATAGTTAAACCAGATATCAAACATAATCCTGTTTATCTGCAAAGAAATATAGTAACCTCTCACCCTGAGCATTAGGATCAAACTGGAAGTGTTTTTTATTCTCAGTGTCTTGATGCACTTTTGATCTTGAGCTCTCTGCTGACAATTCTCTCCAAGTTATGTGCTGTTGTGGTTTAAGCTATGTTGAGCTTTCCCCTAAGTTTCTCAGCACTTGTCACACAGAAGCTCTATCCACTGCACTTTAATTTACCATACCTTTATTTTTTAAATCTTTGATGTTATTTTCACTTCAATGCAAAACTAATATAAAGAAGAATCAACATTTTAATTGTGACTATTGCTTTAGACTGAGAATTGTAGAACAAGAGAAAACAAAGCCAGTATGCAATATTTGTGTTTTCTCTGCTCGCATTGACATGGCTGCCTTTCCTTGCAGAGTGTTTAGAGATGTAATTACCAGCAATAAGGAGATGCTCAATGTTTGTGCGATGGAATTAAACACTCTGAAATTCAGCATGTAATTTGTAACTCAGATTCTCCTATGCCTGTAAACTGACCACCATTGATTGCAGGGTTTTTTTGCCCTGTACACAAAGTGAAACAGAAAACATACATGGAAAATTTCTCTTTAACCTCAGCAAATACAGACTATTTGAGGATTACCAATGTAAAGAAAACCATTGTACAGCAGAATGCTGCCAATGGCTCGTTGTTCTTTCCTGGAGACATAACAAGGCGGGGGGGAAGGAACTTTTGAAAGCTGTTGTGAGTGTTGGAGGTACCAAGCATGTTGGTACTACTATTCCCTTGTCGAAACAGCACCCAATTTCAGGCAGAGGAGGCAAGTATTCATCTGTGGATGAGAGAAGAACACTGAATGGTGACTTATGTTCAGTGGGTGGAATTAGGCATGAATGGCTGTACCTCAAGTTTGCAGCTAACTGTGAGAAAAGAAAGATGTTATTTATCTTCTGCTTTAGTATAGCCTTATAAACTCACCACAAAAATCCTCGTGATTGTATGAGTTTTATTATAATCTCTTTTATGTATTGTCATGGATTCAAACTATTTTATGGCTCATGGTAGACTCCAATGATCTACTCTAGTTACAGTTGTACATTTTCATAGGTCTCACACTTGCATCTGGAAACATTGGATATTTCAATCCAGCACAGTATCTGCCAATAAATTAATAGAACAGGTGATTGTCCTCACTATAAACCTCAACATCCCCCTCCCCACACACAAACTTTCATCTTAACCAAGAGAACTAGCTTGAATCATATCAAACGCATGAGAGATAAGGAAGGTCAACATGGTTTTGATGGTCATATTGGAAAAATCAGGAAAAAAAGTCAGTGAAAACTTGCCAAGAAAATCAGAAGTACAGCTAAAATTGTGTGTGTTTGTAAGGTAGGCATATATTTCAGTAACCATGTGGTTTTATCATGCATCACTTTGTCATTATAGGAATACGAAGTAATTAATTTCCATGACAGGCAACTACACATAGAAACAAAATATTTAAAAAATGGTTTTTATTTTTTATCATTAAAATGACATTATTTTAAAATATCTTAATTGAATTATTCCTTTTATCTTTTGGATATCCTCAAATTATGATCATACCAGGTGCTGACCATCAAAGGACATGCTTAGTTTACCTAAACAAGTAATCTTGCTGATTACCAGTTTCAAAGAGGTTTTTCAGTATTGTTTTACAGAAGAAATGCTAGGAAGATAGGTTGAAATAATGTTTACTTGCATAATACCCGCATTACTCACATCTTCAAAGTTATACATACATGCAGTAACTGACAGAAGAAACAGCATATAAAATATGGAGTGATTATCAGTTAAAAACATATGCCAGAGTCTAGACTTATTCCTTCAGCATGCATAAAACTAGATGAGGGATATCCCAGTTTTGTGTCTGAGTTCCTAAACTAAAACTGAGGTTAATTTTGTGTCCTTACCCTCAAAGGTCATGATAAACATAAAAATACATTATGTATAAAATGCTTTCATACAGTGCAAATAAGACTAGATGGGACCTTCCGTATTCCTGGGTTAACTTGGATATTCATGGGCAACAGTTCCATATAATGATTTTCATATATTTATGAATTTCTTCCCTGAAATATGCAGGTATTGTTTATCTTTACTACTCTTATTAGGGAGCTGTTTTTACATTGTTACTGTTTTGACTAGAGATCTTGTGATTTCCAGCCCAAATAGATTTGTCAACAGGTTATACCAGGCCTAGCTGTGTTGTGTTAATATAACGATCTTGTGATTTCCAGCCCAAATAGATTTATCAACAGGTTATACCAGGCCTGGCTGTGTTGTGTTAATATAACGGAATTCACACAAATGACAAATGAAAATATCACCTATGGGTGATATTATAGTTTTGCATAGGCAGCCTTGATATTTTCAGCATATATGTATATATGTCACAGAATCACTGAGAAGAGTTGACTCTATGTTTTTACTCCCCTCAACAAGAATTTATACATATTGATGGGTCATTTTTATTTACCCATCTTTCAAAACTTTTTTTTACAGAAGTTTTTTTTCACCATAGCAGAGTAGGCAGCTGCTCTGAGGAAAGCAGCAGGCTTTAAAATGCACTGATTTAACCTAAGATTCAGAAAGAGCTGCACAGTTTTAACGTATACTACAATTACTGAAAGTAATTGTATCATTTGGAAAAGTACCTGCTTCTTAGAGGTGGAATCAAACACACTGCACTTGAGGGGAAGAGGGAGACAAGCTATCTTTCCCAGTTCTTCCTGTCCTCAGCCCTATGTGCTGACAGTGGCCATTTTCCTGTATTTTGTCCTCTCTAGATTAGACTATAGTAGATTCGCTCACTAGTTCACAAATGCCTACTGTTTTCCCTTTTCTACAATGAAGGGGATCCTTTTCCATAATATACAGATGTTGTATATTAGACAGAAGTAAACTGAAAATTAACTGAGACATTTGTAGGAAAATATGAAAGATTATTTTTAAACATTTCAGTATGAGAAAGACTGTTAATCCTGGGGATTTCAGAACTGGTTAAGCTTTATATAGATTTTTAAAGCATTTTACTAACCAATTTCTTCGAATAAAATAATAATTTTTTACTTTGTGGGGAGTCACCACTTTTATTGATACCACCCACAACATACCACACTCTGAATAAATCACTTCACTACTGTATGGCGCACATGCCCATCTGCGATGCAGGGATATTGGCACTTCCACCCTAAGCAGACTGTGAGGACAAATCTCAAAAAAATGTGAGATACTCTAGTGCAAATTTGAGGTCTATATTGTGAATACTTTCTATATGGAGGGTTACTTGTGAGCAGTCCTTGGTATTTGGGCAGATGATCTCGATGCTGTTCTGACCTGTTTGTTAGGCATGGTATACATGTTCCAGTGCTACCTAAAACTCTTCCTTTGTCCATACCTCCTTCCTTTCTCTGTTTTTCTCTCTACATATATGTATGAAATTTCAACATACTTCAAGAAAATATTTAGACAACGTCTTGTAGAACTGAAAGATTTCTGGGTTTCATTTACACATTTTTCAGCATATTCTGATTATCTCTATTGCCTTTGCTGTTCAAAAGCATCTGTCAAACATTTTATGAGGAACGCAAAGCCTTCTGGCACCAAGAGGAAGGCTCCTGCTCCACCTGAAGGCTTGCAACTATGGGACAGGCTCACTGCCCTCTAAGCTCAGGAAGAGGTAGGGGTGCTTTCAGGTTAAGCATCTGGGCTGACTTGCTTTGAGCCATGTAGGAACACCATGAAGAATAGGTGACTGATTGTAGTGGGCAACTCCTTGCAGAGGGGACAGAGGCACCCATCTGATGACCTGAACTGTCATCTACAGAAATCTGCTGCTTGCCAAAGGCTTGAATCTGTGATATTGTGGAGACACTGCTAAAGCTTGTCTGGCCCTAGTGACCATTACCCCATGTTATTCTTCCATGTGGGAACCAATGATATTGCCAGAGGTCCCTTCTAACCTCAAGCATTTTGTGATTGATTCTGTGATTCTGTGGTTTTACAGAATAGGTCAAGGCCCATAGTTTGCTTATGCAGACTTTGAATGTTATTTCTGGTTGGATATGCAGCTATTCCTTCTTATCTGTGCCAATATATGCCTGAACATGAGAATTTGGTGAGTGAGAGTATTTGTTAATAATTTCTGTTATAAGATCAAAAGTTACATATTGTTCATATTTTTTCAGCAATTGTTGAAAATTTGTTGCTGCCATCAGGTTTTTGGTCAGCAAACTATTGTTAGAATATTTATGGAAAACACATCAAATGAGGAAGAATCATTGCCACAATCAGTAATATTTTTCTTTGAATGCTTACAGAAACAGGTTGATTCATTGTGAACTTTCATTACACTTTAAATAGCTAGTTTCTTAGTCATCATATGGAAAGATCAGTTATTCTGCAGGGCAAAGGTAATACTGCCTGAGTCTCAATTTCAGTGTCCTACAGTAGAACACAAAATTCCAGATGAGCATCCAGTCTGTGATCTACAAATATGTTTAAGATGTTAGATAAGGAAGTGAAACAAGCTGAGTGTCTGTGCACCTGCACCTTTTATGCTGCATCTTCCCCTCTCTTTGCTTAGTAATTACTGGCTTAGTGCTGTTTTAAACAAAAACAATGTAGAAAATGATTGTTGTTTGAAATATCATTAGACTTACATAAAGATACTAAAAATTAATCTTAGTTTCATAATAATTTTCAAAGCTCATTTAGTAATAGATTTTAACCAATACTTTTCTGTTGTACAAAACAGACCATACTGTTATATGCTTGTTCTGTGACCCATTAAATTAAAGATACCACTTATGATGTGTAGCATACACAGAAGTGTTTGCAGGATAAAAAAATATAGTTGCCTACAATGAATTGATTTTTTTATATTTTTTCTTGCTTTTGAATTCCTTAGCTCCATTCTGCTTTGTGTGATCTCCTTTCGTACATGGAAAACCTTTGAATGAAGCATGTCAGTTCAGGTAATGTGTCACTGCTTTCTTCTCCTAATATCATTAATAATTGTGTCCCTGATTCCATCTTATTCTCAAGCAAACATTTTATACTTTACACAAGTAATCCTTTTGAACCAAAGGGACTATTTGATACAACTGAGCATTTCAACACACTGCATTATGTTCTGAAATAGAGACTAGGTTAATTAAACTTTAGTTCTGTACTGTTTCCTGTTGTTCTCAAGAAGATTGATGTATTAGCAAACCCACCCTCACGGAGAACTTTGAATTTTTAAGGGCCAAGGCGTATTTACTCATGTTTGCTGCAGAAGACAATTTTCTGTTAATTTCAAAAGGGTAAGATACAGACAAAATTAAACATTAGGCTATGGTTAGGTATTATGTTTACGTTTATCTATATGATATTACATTCAACTTTAATGCGTGATAAAGCATTCCCTTCTAATTACCTTTCTGGGCACTTTTATGGCCCTTGTCAGAGTTGTATCTGGACATCTTATAATCATTAATGGGTTTTATCTTCACTAAGCACCTGAAAGGTAGGGACATACAAGCTCTAAAACAATAAGAATGGAGATAAAGTAGACCCTGACTTACAAGGTTGAATATCTTCCGTCACACAGAAGTGAGCTGTGATTTGAAAGTATACATGTAGGGTACAACCCTCTATCCCAGACACTAATTTACACTTCACTTACTGATTACTTAATTTGATCAAAGAAATTATTGAATGGTAAGATTTATTCTTTTGTTTAGTGATCAAATTTTCACTACTGTCTTTGGTACCAGTACATTTTTCTTTCTTAAAAGTAGACAATTTATTTTACTAGGATTTTCAGTTGAAATGTTGAGGTAGTAATTGCTTCTATCTTATTTACATACTTCAAATATCATTATTGCAATTTTTTTCCTGGCATGTCCATGACTTTTCCAAAAATAATTGCTAGTAGTTTAATAAATGTATTTTAAGTAATTCCCTTAAAAGTATGGGATGAGAAGTGGACCGGTCATCTTAATGTGTATATGTTATGTTTCCTAATATACTTTATCTTCAATGAAAAACTTTATTGAAATTGCTTCCTGCCTATTTATAACACTTTATTCATTGTCTGCAATATTGAATTTAAAAACATAGGACAGTAGGATAGCCATTTTAAATTTATTAGTATTTTTTCTTCTTTATTTATCTGGTTGAGTATTTCTGCTTAAAAGTCCATCTTCATACTGTGGGTTTGACTGCTTCCCTCACCCCCCCCCCCCCCCATTTATTCACTTAGAAAATGGGTCTGTCAATTATTTTTATCCCGAGAGAAGTAAAACTAGCCATGATAATCAAGAAATATGTAGTTCAAAATAAATACCTGAACTTTCAAGATAACTCTAAAACTTATTTGAGCCTTTGATCAAATATCAAAAGAGGAGGAATTCAGGTATATTCAGTATTTCTAAAACATTCTTGGAGGGCCCCACATTCATTTTCGAATGGATAGATATCAGACAAAAAGAAAGGACTAAAGTCATAACGTAGGGCTGCAAGCTAAAAAAAAACCTAAATCAATCCACTTCCCCCAATGTTTTCAGCCTTCGCGAAGGAATTGTGTTTACATGTAATCACTATTTGCAAGAAAAAAGTAAGAACTCAACTGTTGGAAGACTGATTCATTTATTAAAATATTAGGAAAATCTCAACAAAAGAAAGGAAGAATGGAAAAATGGACAAATCTTTTCAAAGAGGATTTATCAGACTGCTAACCAAACACTTATTTTTAACTTAACTTTTAAAGGAAATCTTCAGTGTTGCCAGTGATAATGGGTGCACTACATTAAAGACAGTAATCACAGAATCATAGAATGGCCTGGGT
>NW_010138209.1:0-65610 GCF_000699245.1 Pterocles gutturalis | reverse complement strand
AGGAGCAGAGCCGGGGCCCCGCCGCCCCCGGTGCCCACCTCGGCCTCCCCTCCGCTGTTGATGTTCCGAGGCTGAGGCTTCTGCTGAGCAGCGGCCACAGAGAGGAAGGGCTTCGTACTAAAGAGGGCTTCCTGATTTCAGTACTGTGCGGTTGTTAAGAAATAAATGTGTCTCCGCTGAAGACGTTAAAAAAAAAAAAAAAAAAAAAAAAGTGGATGGATTTTTAACTTTATATATGCTAAAGGAACTGGTTTTTAGAAAATATCACCAGAAACTGACTGGTCTGACGCTCAACTCTGACAAGATCTCCTCAGGGACATGCCTCAGGCTCCATACTCAAAATAAATCCCCTAGCTCCATCCACAAACACACCCTGGTATCCAGAGAACTGTTCCTGTGTTTGTCGTGTTGCTTCCTCTGAACTAGGAAGAAATACTGATTCCTGATAGAATCTACAGTGTAATTACATGTAGTGACCTCAACAGCCAAAAGGCCTCAACGGGAATTCAGGCGGCCATCTAGAAAGACTGTGTATGCCTGATCTTTCTTCCCTCAAAGGTGGTTTTTGATCTTCTAAGTCACTGGGTTGTTCAGACCTTCTATAGCACAGCTGTGCTTCCAGATAATTTCACCGTGCCAGTGTCCGTATTGTCTGAACACTTCCAGAAACATTTATGTATTTATTCTCATAGTGTTCCTATGGGTAGGGCACTGTTACTCCTGTTTTACAGGTAAGGGAATACATGCAGAATGGTTACGTGCCAGACCCATAATGGATTTAGGGCACACCTGCTCTGCACATTACAGGGTAGCTCTGAAAGAGCTGAGGTGAAACGAGAAATCAGCTTGCCAAGGTCAGTGCTGCTGGATTGCTGAGCTGGCCCTCATGCCTAATGTGGGACACAGGCAGAACTTTTAAGCATATAAATCCCAAGTTTTGATCCTTTTAAAAGCCCTGTCAGCTGCCACCTAATGCTGAAGGAGCTGAAATTTGAGAAATGTGTGCATGAAGTGTTTGGAAGGGGTTTGGACTTTCAGTCCCCTAGACATCCATCCCTGTGCTTCTGCACCTGCCCACACCTTTGTCTCAGCAGGAGATGGGAGATGGTACCCCACAGGTGCTTGGTCCAGTTACTGTTCTCAGCGGGAGCTCCGATCGCTCTGCTAGCTAGATTTAGACAGCTCCCCGGTTGTGTTGGATTGCTTCCTAAGACACGCAGCCCTCCACCTGTGCTGCAAGAGGAAACTGGATCCTGAAGTTATGCACTCTAAGTGTTGCCTGCTGCCTTTTTTGGACGTAGTCTTGAATAACTTGCCTAAAATCACATAGGCTGTGTTCTGCCGAGCTCAAAGCTGACCCTTCCACTGCATTCCTCTGCTCTTACTGTGGAAGAGAAAACCATCCACACTCACCAAGAGCTGGGAATTATTGTTACAATATCCCGTTATGCCAGAGACTGTTATAGTTGGAAACAGAAATGTTTTTGGTACTAAGCTTTTTCTTCTTGGAAACTGAAACAGTGGTTTTGAAAGCTGTTTTCTAATGCCAAGGAGCTCCATCACTTAATTCAAAGTTTAAAGTGTTTTGCTAATAAAGCTTAAAATGTTTTAAAAGGGCAATAGTCATATGAAGTCTCTTTTCTGGATCTGTCATGTTCTGCTCTTGTGCCACTTCTGCAGGAACCAACCAGAAAGGCAGTGATCCGAATCTCACGTAATAATGGTAAATGCAAGGTGTTTTGAGGGGACTATTTAAAAATTAAGAAAACTCCCTATAAGCTTTTTGTAGGTATCACAGCTAGTTCTACATATTGCCAAATTAAAATGAAAAAAAAAACAAACCCAAATATCCTTTTTTGCCCAGTTCCCTATTAAAAGACCTTTCTCTTTTATTACAAAACCAATCAGTCAGTTCAGTAATAATCCAGGCAGAATTATGGTTCAGAGAAGAGATCCCTACCAAGGAAGAACAACACAGTAATTTTATTTACAGCTTACCAATGTAGCAAAGCACGGATGTCTGTGTGCTGTGCACGAGATATGGGGCATACAGAGATATTTGGGCTTATCACCTAATAGGATCTGGAACCCACTTTAGTTCAGGAATTTTGGGGTCAGTTTAGTAAGGTAACAATGGTGGCATCCTTCAGGTGGATAGGAGACAGAAGACGGCAACTCCAGGACAGTTGTGGCGCAAGGAAGAAGGTACACGTGCAGGATCTGTGTACGCTGTGGAAGAATAAAGTGATAATTTCTCTTCTGTGTGAATCCAATGATTCACTGGAGCGTTAAGATGCACTTTCCCACTGTGCAAGGGTATGGACAAACTTCATTTTATGTATGGAGCATTTACAGATACTATTAGCTTGTGTAGAAATTGTAAAGTTAATCTCAGAAGATAAATTAGCGGATTAAAAATTCAAGAAATTCGATTCACGTGACTTAAGGCCTCTGTGCTTTAATATAGCAGCCTTTGAGCCTGATCCTATTTATTAACGTTGGAACTTCAGATATTTTCTTACATCAAGTTTAAATTTCCCAACATTAAAGAAAAATGGGTAAGAAAATAAATTAATAAATTTGCTTTAAGGTAATTACAATGACAGGTAATATACAGAGGTGAACATTTTAACATGCTTTTACGTTTTATCACAGCATCACCACAAATAAGAAATGCCATATGGAACATATGTAGCAAAGAAGTAACATTTTGAATTTCTATTTCAGCGTTAGTATTTACAGTCAATTTAAAATGAATTCCCTCTTTCTGACTCCTAAACTAAAGGACAAGAGGAGAACATAGCCAGAGGAGTTTTTCATCCGTGAGCTATAAATCCTCCTGGCTATTGACACTTGCAAATGGAGAACACTGCCAGAATTACATCATCCAGCGTGCCATGGAGAAAGGCAAAGAGGGGACACTTTGGGAAAGCTGGGGAAAGCAAGAAATATAAATCAACTTGATGAATTGACAATGTTAACCATCCGCAAGCAAGTCAAACAACACTTCCTCTGCAGCTTGATACTCTAAACTGTATCCTGAGAGCCTCCTGAGATTGATTTTTAAATGGCAGTGAAAGGCACAAACACCGCAGATCCAAGTTTCTGAGTTCTTATTCTAAGGGAAGATGTGCTTCATTTTTAGCATTTACTAGCTGAATGTACACAAGCTGGAACTTGCTGTCCCAAGGACAGCTCTCTGTGTGCAAGAAACGAGGCTGAGAAGCGGCAGGACTGGAGAGAGCCCCTCTCCCAGGGCAGCCGATGTGCCAGGGCTCCTGAGCCATTGGCTGGAGGGAAGCGGATGGGGAAGAGCCAGAGGGAGGGCTTGGGGCCAGGGGTCTGCAGCTGAGCAGGTCCCAGGGGCTCCCTTCAAAGGTGGTGGGGGACACCCCAGGCAGCTGTATGCCTGTAGGCCTGTGGACGAGAGGGCTCGAATGTTCCCTCCTGCACTCACCTCTCCAGCTCCCAGCCCAGTTACTCATCTCCTCATAGCTGCAGTAGTGTGTCATATACATTTGGGGACTTTTTTGACTGACTTGAAATAAATTGTACTGAAGTTAAGGGAATTAAAGTGCTTTCCCTGGGCTGCAGTCTGCTCTTGGAATGTTTTTTTTAACACCCTCCTGACATCCTGACCATTTAAAAATCTTCTCATTTCTGAACCTCTTGTCTGTCTCACAAATAATTCTCCCGTGCTTTCCCACAATCCTTATTTATTAACTTTGTTCCAAGTTCTCTCCTTATGTTCAGCTATGTCTTATTATTTTTGTGCTGTTTCTGAGATGCTGTTGTCGGGACAATCACCAAACTCAGAGGGGAAATGATCACTTTGTAGGGCAGAATGTTTTCTTCATGGATACAGTCGTTTCTGTTTCTACACTTAAAAAGATGCTCAACTGGATTGGAAACGGGCTGGTTATCATATTTTTCTAGATACTCCAGCCCTTCTCCTCCCTTGAGTTGTTAGAAGCTCAGTGGCAATTTATACTTTGTTATTTAACCCCTCATTTTCCTTGTAAACTGTTCCAGGCTGCTTGGCCAACCTTTATGAGTTTCCACACGGCCAGCTAGCTGCTGTTTTACTAGTCCAGCCGGTGGCTCTCGCACTCCCAGTCACTGGTTAGGAAAGTAGAAGCCCTGTCCCAAGGAACAGGGCATGTCTGGAGGAGGTCCAGGGAACACCACCACTGCAGTCAAAGCAGCAGTGACGCACATCGGGACCAACAGCAGCCTCCTCAGCTGCGATTGTGTTCCACCAGACTGCAGAGCCATGAGCACACCAAACACATGAAACAGCTCAATGAGGAATCAGAAGAAATTCATTAGAGGGCCAAGAGTGCCTTAACTGTATACCCTGCTACAAAGAACCTGAATTAGGTACTTACCTGTTCTCCTCATGTTAATCTGCCGATTGCTTCATCCAGTTCTTCTTCAGCCTGGAGCTTCTTCTCAAGGGTCAGAAGCAGAGTGTTGAAGAGCAGTGGTGGAACATGGACACTGGGATAGCAGGTATCCCTCAGCAAGCACAGAGCTGTGTGCTCTGAACCTGCTCCGTGAGATCACCTGGGGAGGTTCTCTGCAGATGCTTTTGGTAGTGCAGCCTGAGCCGCACCCCAAGCTACCAGGTGGTCTCAACTTCTGCCCTCTTTGCTTCATTTCTGAAGAAAAATTTGAGGGAGGGGAAAAAGTTTTCTCTTGGATTGATAATGAAAACAGAGTTAAGGATGATTCTTTCTTTCCTTGAGTGTCATTAGCTTTGATTTGGGACAGCAGCTTCAATGGATGATTTCCATAGCATTTTTCCCACTGCCCAGACATCTCCCCTGCCTTGCCACATCCTTGGCAGTGTGGCTGCCAAATGAGAGAAACAACATTTTAAAAGCACAAGCCAAGCAGAAAATGCCTCATAATAACCTAAACTGTGATTCTAATTACCATGACATTGTTACACACTGGAGCTGTTGCATAAAATTTAAAAACTAATATACAATACATCATTACAATCTGCATGAGTGAGTGTTAATGGACTGCAGCTTCAGAAAAATAAAAGTTAATCAAAACAAGGCTGTGATTTTGCCTGCAAATAACATGACTCCTTCTGTGGAAACTCTTCATGTTAGAAGTCGGCAAGAGTAGGATTCATCTCACTTCTCTTTAAATGCGTACAGTCTAGATGTCTAAATACAAGCTGTTTATCTCGGGTTCAGTTTGTAGTCAGTGGAGCAAATTGCGCATTTGTGGGGTGCATCTCATCCTAAAGTAGGTGTCCAAGGCATTCGCTAAATCATAACCTAAAAGCAACTCTTCCCTTCCATTAACTGTAAAGGGGATCGAGAGGACTCGCTCAGCTGCAGATGTCTTCATTGTCAATGTCTATGTTTAGTTGAGGAAGTGTCCCTAGAGGAGCATTTGGAAGTTTTTATACATTGACGAATTGGTGAGTTAAGGAAATGATCATGTCCCCTTTGTTCGTGTCACCAGTTTCCAGCAGTCACCAGGCTTCTAAAAGAGTGTCACTGAAGAAAGTTCTTCACTGGTGTGAAGTGCCATCACGCTTTTCCAGCCAGGAACCTGTGAAATATTTGTGCTCCTACCAAGATGATCAGCTTCAAAGAGAGCAAAGGAGACATGCCCTGACTAATAAAAGAGATCTTTTATGTCAGCCATAACCATCTCCTGCTTACAGGAAAGTTGCTATCCACCAAGATGGGGCACAAAGGAAAAACTGGTAAAGGTAATTAAGAGCAGTAAAAGACTGCTTGGGCAGATTGTGAGTCTTCATCACTGTAGCATATTAAAACCAGACAGAACAGAAAGGATTGCATTAGGGGATGGACTTCATGTTTCTATGACTTCCTCTACTATTTGTATGAAAAAGAAGAAAACAACTTACCTTCTGATTTAACTGCAGTTGCTTTGCCTTCCAGTGTTCACCTTTGAATTACCTGTCTTGGATATGTGTAAGTATGGTAAAACCACAGAGGGCAGACTTCAGCTTTGTAATACTCAAGACAGGATGCAAGAGGAAGGGAGGAGAAACTGCATGTACTGAATGGACTATTTTTATTTGACACTGAAAGTGCCCGGTGTTCTGTGGGGTGATCTGCCTGCTGATCAACATGCAGATGGCACTGCTGTTGTTGATGGCCAGAGGATGAACCCCAATGGTCATTCCATGGATGCTGAAGGAACTCAGCAATTGTCCCCTCAACTTTCAGGCTTGTTCACTGGAGAAAAGATGGGAAGGGAAAGTAGAAAGCTAAGGGAAAAGAGGACAGAGGTCATCACTTCTAGGAGGACCATACTTACGCCATAGATGAGGTGAGGCAGCCAGAGTTACCTAACCTACATCCAGACCTGTTGTCTCATCCCTGAGAACACAGTGTGTGCTCAGTTGTGCTGACACAACTGTTTGACGCTTCTCAACCAGTCAATATAGGCAGGGGAAAATTAACCCCAAAAGAGCTTTAAAAAAGGAGGATCATTTGCTCCAGCTCAGAGCCAGTGATCTAGTCTCTCGGTTAAGTTAACCACGTTGATGGAGCCCTACACTGTGGCCAAGGATAGGAAAAAATGGCTACAGATGTTCTTCTATGTGGAATGATGAATCCCTTCTGTTGTGGAACTCCAGCTGGATGGTGTGACTATCTTTTTCTTGAACTTTAATTTCATACACACTTAAGTTTGGAATTATTCTGCATTTTAGCTTTGCTGCGCCTCATTTGCACGTTATTTTAGCATTTAAGAGAAAACATTTGTTTGCAGACTTGTTTAGCTTTCTTTATCACATATTTTGCCAGTTTAATAAAATTCGGTGTTTGTTGAACAATTTATTGCTGTAAATGCAATTGCAATGAAACAGAAAGCCTCAAGACATTACTGAAATATTACAAACCACCAAGCAATATGTACAAGCCTCAGAAATAGTGTTCCATGATCTCAAAATTGCAGGCAGAAAAAACTCCAATTAAATCAATACTTAATTCATCAGAAAGATCAATGTTTTATACACTACCAGACTTAGAATTTATCAGGGATAACATCTGCCCTACAGATCAGCATCTTCAGTGCAGTATTGCAACAGTAGGAGTGCTTCCAGTCTGCAGAATAGCATGTGAGTTAGCAGGTGACTTCTTGAAAGGATAACTATGTGTGGCATGAATGTGAACACGTACATACTCAGAATGCCATATGGACTATATTTATTTGGTGTATATATGCAGAGGAGAAAGAAGTATATGTGCCACATTTCATATAATAAAACAGGTGTTGTTGCTTTTTTGTAAAACACTTTCTGTCCTTCTCATGCTTTTCTGTGAAAGCAGAAAAAGTAAGCAAGAAAAAAATGTGAAGAATTTCAATAACAAAAGGTGCTATAAAAATGCTATTGACCATAAAGTGATCCTGAAAAATTGGTAATTATATACACTGAAGTTCCAGTGTGACTTTCCTAATTTCCCTAGTCTCTTGAACTGGGACCTGCATTGCCTTTGGGAACCCTTTCCAGATTTTCAGATCAGCTAATGAGTTCATCAGCATCCAGATATTATTCCAATAATAAAAAAAATTACCTCCAGTTTCCCATATGTTGCAAAAAAGTAAAGCAGGTCATCATCATATGTATAGCATTTATAATATTGGCATTCCAGTGACTCTGGAAACCATGCCTTCTTGCCTCCGGCCGTCCCAGTGAATAATCCACCACCATTCTGCAGCCATTACGGGCTGTGAGAGTATGCACTGGGTGGATGCACTTTGTGGATACTTGGCTTCTTGAGTCCTGGCAGGAGAAGATAGATGGAATTCCTCAAAATAACAGGAGGCACCTGCACTCAATTGAAAATGTTATTAGTGGGAGAGAAAAAAGATCTCAGCTTGTCCAAGCGTCTGTGTGTCTTATCTGCTCCAAACACAGATGTTGTTTATCTTGCCAGTGCCTCCCAGGCTGGTGCTCGTAAGCTTGCTCCATGGTCCTCAGCGCTCTTACAGAACCTCTTATGGTTCACTTGTTCACTGGCTTCTTTGGTGAAAGGGCAACTAATGGTTGTACCATCCAGTGCAGTTTGTAAGCCCTTGAAATCCAGACTCCAGGGTTTATTGCTCAGAGGTTAATAACTTTTAAAACAGCATCACATATCTGTACTAATACATGCAAGAGCTTTTCAAGAAAGATGCTTTCAGGTCATCATCTTCTGGTAGAGTGAGCCCTCTAATTTGTGTGCTTTGGTAGCAGAGCAATGGGTAGACTTTGTAGGTTGAGTGAGGGATAGGAGATCATCTGGGGCAACATACTTTCCAAATCTCTCACATTTTGTCACTGTGCTCCAGATCTTCTGGCCTTGGACATTTTGGAAAATTCACCAAAGTTGTTCATCTTCTCTCTGACCATATGCCTGCCTCACAAACATTTGGTCCACATTCTAAACCGTTCTTCTAATGGATCTGTGGTTGTTGCTTCATGCCATGTGACTAGTTTTTGTCCTTTGATTTACAGCATTGCTGTGAATATTTTCTGTAAGATGACACAGTCATTGTATATTTGTTGTAACAGGAACCTTGTGATAGCATTTAACCCAAAGTGAAGAATTGGTTGTGGACTTTTTCTGGTCCCACAAGGATCTTTTTGCCCTCTGGCCTACTCTTCCAGAGCTTGGAACTAACACTGTGCTTACTTTTCTGCTCCACCCTTCTGCTCTCTGCCATTGCACATCTATTAATCTTTAATAAGGGCTCCTCTTTTCTTAGTGTGGATCTTAAGTCCCATTTTTTTTCTGTTCTCCCACCTTTCTGAGTATCATTTTGCCTTTAGTTCTTTCTGATTAAATCCTAAATATCACAATTATTTCTGCTTAAGCTATGACCAGTGACTATCTCCACCATATTTGTTCTCTACTTCTGGATACAGCATCTCCTTCATCTTCCATCTTTTGTTTCTCCTTTCCATTCTCCCATGACACAAATACACTAATAATTCTTTTTCTTCTGTGTTGTCCTCCTGGTCATATGATGGGTTACTGTTACCACTCACAAATGAGTTTTTGAGGTCTTCTTATCAATGTGTATCTGCAAATCTTGTTTTTTTCTCTCCTCTTTTCCATTATGTGCCTGTCTCAACTTCACTGTGAACTCCAGACACAATTCCTGGATTGTTTCTTACCTGGGGTCTATCAAATGACCTGATATGGCAAAGACTCCTCTTGAATGCTCAAGGAAAACATTCAGCCCACAGCTGCTGCCTGCAGATAATCTTCAGTATCCCTGCAATTTTTCTAGATCTCTTCCACTTATCCAGAAGCTACTGTCTTCTCTTTTATGTCTGACTTTTACCAGTAAAAAACCCACTACAACAATTAACAAAAACCAAACCCCCAAACCTTTCCCTCCTTCTGCTGTCTGCCTGCTGTTGTCCTTAGTTAAAGGACTCTCCACTATTGGAAAACTAAGTTTTATGTTTCCTTGATTGAAAATATTTTGTCACTTTGGAAATACAACAATTGCCAATGCCAAATCTAAAATGTGTAGAGCTTTTCCTTCCACAAGAGGATTAACAGTGATAACTATACCAGTGGAGGATGAAAATGGACCACTGATAACCCAAATTTCCATCCTATGATGAGGCCCTGTCACTACAAAGAAGGGAGTTCCATCAAAGTCCATTGAAGTGTCTAGCAGAGAGTTTGCCTGCATTAAATGTCTGCAATGATGAATTCTGTCATCTTTTTTGAATTAAGTATTTCCACTTTTTTTTTTTTTTTTTTTTTTGTTACTTATTTGTTGTTCCATGGAACTGCAATTTTTGCAAAAGGCAGCAGTGAATGTAAAAAGCCATGATGTGTCTTTACAGATGGATTAAGTAGAACGCTGGTGTAGGATATGTAAAAATTAACATCTTTGAGTGGCACCAAAATGAATTGCATATGGTAACTTTTTAAATTTCTGCTTCACTCATCTGCAGGTCTTAGATTTTAATATCTCCATATGGTTGTGAGTAGCTGTGCAACCAGACCTACCAGGGAACCCAAACACGTCTATAACCATGTAAAGTAATCTACTGCCTTTTGTCTAACTACAGCTTTTCTCAAAAGGACCAAAGTGTAAGGGAAGTTATAGTCTCAAGCTGCACTCCAGATCTGCCTCAGACACAGTTTTGACGTCAACAGCCCTTCCTTGCAAAACAAGTGCTTGTCTTCCAGCTTCTGACAGCAAGCTGCAGATGGAAACCTTGACGAGAGAGGAACCCAGCTTTTGTGCTGAATTGCTTATTGTGGAAACCCAGAGAAACTGTGCGTGTGTCTTTGGCCTAGTTCCATGGGCAAGAGGAAACCAGTGGTGAATATATGCATTTTAACAGCCCCTCTCAAGCATAAGAAACCATCCTCTGTTGTCATTTACACTCATAACATCTGGCATAATAGAAACAGAAGTGAGAGCTGATGGCAAGATCACCTCTAACTATAATGACAGCCATGAGAACAGGAGAGAAAAATCTCCATGATACTCCTGCAGTGGAGTTGCTTCTATTGAATGAATCATGGGGCCTGAACTCAAACTCAGGTGCCAGTACATGAGACCTTTGTAATGTGAATGAAGAGGGTTTTTGAAACTTCGTCTACTTCTCTGACAATAAAAAATGCTCATGATTGTGGGCAGTGCTCTCTGGACTGTCATATTCTGTATCCTGAAATTCCTGGTGAAATAACTGCATTTACCATGGGTGTGCATTTACAAAGCTGTGCTCTGATGTTGTCCTCACTGGCTACGCCCATACAAGTAAATCCCTGTGCACAGGGATCCTTTAGTACGGATGCAAACTGGCATTGAATGATCTGCTTTTCTTCTGTTAAACTCTCTTGTCCTCCAAAACATAGTGGTCACATCCAATCTGCAATGGTCTCTGGCCTGTCTGTGCCTCACAGCATCATAGAATCACAGGATGGTTTGGGTTGGAAGGGACCTTAGACATCATCTAGTTCCAACCCCCCTGCCATGGGCAGGGACACCTCCCACCAGCCCAGGTTGCCCAAAGCCTCATCCAGCCTGGCCTTGAACCCCTCCAGGGATGGGGCATCCACAGCTTCTCTGGGCAACCTGGGCCACTGCCTCACAGGGAAAAAATTCTTCCTAATGTCTAGTCTAAATTTACCCTCTTTCAGCTTATACCCATTACCCCTTGTCCTCTCACTACACCCCCTGATCCAGAGCCCCTCCCCATCTCTCCTGTAGCCCCCTTTCAGCACTGGAAGCTGCTCTAAGGTCTCCCCAGAGCCTTCTCTTCTCCAGGCTGAACACCCCCAACTCTCTCAGCCTGTCCTCACAGAGGTGCTCCAGCCTCTGACCAACTTTGTGGCCCTCCTCTGCACCCTCCCCAGGCCTGGACACAGTACTCCAGGTGGGTCTCACAAGAGCAGAGCAGAGGGGCAGAATCACCTCCCTCGACCTGCTGGCCACACTTCTTTTGATGCAGCCCAGGATCCTGTTGGCCTTCTGGGCCGCAAGCGCACACTGCCAGCTCATGTTCAGTTTTTCACCTACCGACACCCCCAAATCCTTCTCCACAGGGCTGCTCTCAAGCCATTCTCATAGAATCATAGAATCATTAAGACTGGAAAAAACCTCAAGGATCATCAAGTCCCAGTGTCAACCTGCCCAGCCTGTATTTGTGTTCGGGATTGCCTCGACCCAGGTGCAGGACCTTGCACTTGGCCTTCTTGAACTTCATGAAGTTGGTATGGGCCCACCTCTCCAGCCTGTCCAGGTCCCTCTGGATGGTATCCCTTCCCTCCAGCATGTCGACCGTACCACACAGCTTGGAGTCGTCGGCAAACTTGCTGAGATTGCACTCGATCCCACTGTCCATGTCACCGACAAAGATGTTAAATAGCACCAGTCCCAGTACCAGCCCCTGAGGAACGCCACTCATGACTGATCTCCACTCGGACATTGAGCCATTGAACTCAACTCTCTGAGTACAACCATCCAGCCAATTCCTTATCCATCAAATCCATATTTTTCCAATTTGGCCACCAGAATGTCAGGTGGGACAGTGTCAAAACTGTCTCTTCCTGAATTGCACCCAGGACACCCAGGAATTACCAGGGAGATTGCTTGCTGTCTGGGGGCGCGGATGCTGCCATCCCTATTATATTGCTATTCTGGCAATTCAATAGTGGAGGTAGTTGATTTCCTGCTCCTGGGAGCACTGCTTGCTTTACTAGCCCAGATGTAGTCATTGGCTACCATTTAGAAGAGTGAATGAGACCACCAGCACATGTGAATTGAGAGATATGGCAGATATCAAAGGAATGGCAATCAGTTACTGAGCTCAGATGCTGACTGGTGAGTGGCAGGGGATTTGTGACATCCTTGCTTTTAGATGATAATATGGACTGTCATTGTGTTATTTGAATTATTTTTTTGAGTATTCATAGTTAGAATATTTTTTTCTGCCTGTACAAACATGTTATAAATCTAAGGGAAAATTTTTCACTTTCAGTAAATGTTTTTTTTACTCTGTGACTGATCCTACAAATATTATTTCCAGGGTATGTTCATACTCAATGGGTAAAAAAGTAGAAAAACACGTCCTTCGATGTTTAGGGGAATGAATTGGCTGTGCTTGCACTCTCAGTTCTCCTGGATGCATCAAGGAGAGCTTTGATTGCAAAAGACAAGCAGAATCGGGACCAGTACATGTGTAACAAATTATTTAGTCATCAGCACTTTTCTTTGCAAATAGATGGCTGCTAAAAATAATAGTTGTTACTGTCTTCTTCTCAATTGCCCAGTAGTTCTACAATGAGTACCAGAGATGCATTAGTACAGCAATTGAATGTTTCAACCACAACATTCTTCTCAAAGGTATCACTGCTGGAAACCTCAGGGTCATTAAGTGGAAAGGAACAAGAACTTATTCCACTACATGAACCGCAAACTATTTCTGAACTAAAAATGTGCAAAAGTTGTCAAAAAAGTAGCTACTGTGAACCGCACCATACATAAAGTGTTGTAACTGGATCACTTCTCGGCTGAGTAGTTCAGGCTGTTGCTCGAAAATCAGAATGAAAGAAAAAGTCTCTACTGATGAAGGGAATTTATCGTTAGCTTCAGCATCATCTTTCATTTTACTCAGTATTTATTTTGGTTTACATTTACTGACAGCTTAGGTAAAATGTTTTATGATCTGATGACAAACTAGCAAGTATGATCTCATGAAACAGTTGATGTTCACCAGTGTATTGAAGATCCACAGATAATGTGTGGGATTTATTTGGTCTTGAATTTACTGGACTTGGTCCTACTTTTAATAAATTTAATTTCTATTTCTGTAAATGGCAATATATTTTTCCATTAAATCAGAAGCAAGAGGCAATATGTTAATACTGCCCCAAATGTTAATATTAAGTCATCTAGAGCTCTACGGTATGCTCCTTTAACCGCTTAGACAGTGTGTATTCCATATTTTTGTTATGAACAGAGAACATGGTCTATTACCAGCACAGACAGTTTCTTAGGTCATCCTATGGGTCTCACTTCGTTCTGTTGTGATCCTGATGCATCAAGCACAGTTGACGTACTAATAAAATGATGGAACAGTATATTTAGGCATTTGCAGGGAGTTCACTTGAAAAGGTCCAACCTGTATTAAAGTGGGCAGTTTTTAGACAGAATGTGTTTTACTGTATGGATACTTCATCCTAGTAAACAAGAAAATTAACATTTTCATAACTGTAAAAATGTCTAAATTCCTTAGAAATTACAGATTAGGGTGCTAGGGATGGTACGAGAGATGTTTGTAACTCTTAGTTGCAATTTGTGTGGATTTACTGCTTGTACTTTTACATGCAGTTAATGATCCAAGTTCTTAGCAAACGTAACTGAAGCTTTTATAATCTAGGTCAAACTCAGTATGCCGTGATACTCTGCCAGTGCTTCTTTACTGTTCTCATTTTCCATCCTTATTCCATAGCACAAGTGCCTTTTGTTTCTGTAGGAGAGAATCTGCCCAAAATCCTTTAGAGAACCAAAAGAGTACTGATGTCCCATGGATGCCAGAAGAAGTTGCACCTAAATGTCTGTAATAATTCTAAGCAAAGACATTAGGCTTTGTGCCATACTGACTTTCATTTTACATTCCTCTCTTCAGACCATCAAAATGTCTTGATTTTTTTCCATCCTTAGTCGAGCAACATCATCTTTTATTTTTCTGAAGGTGAAAAAATTGTGTTGAAGTAATTTTAAGCAGAGAAAAAGAGCTCCTTTGTCCTGTTAGGAAGTTCTCACTGAACTTTAGTCACAGCTATGAGAAAACTTGGCTGAAGTTTGAAAACTGAGATGCCACTGCTAAATTGACTCGACAGCTATAATGGTCACATTTGACTGAAAAATCACTTCTGAAAATACTCACTGGACATCTGTCAAGAAGCACCTCCTCACTCATGATCTCACATAGGGAATGGGAAGGGTAGAGATTATTTATCTGCTGAGATTGATAAAGCTGAGACTGAAAAGACAATTCTAGAAAGAAGACTGCAAATGCCTCCTTGTTATGTTCAGAACAAAGTTCTCCCCCAAATTGTTGCCTTATCCTGAGGGAGAGGGTGGGAAAGCCTGGAGGAGCTAGATGGAGTTGCTCAGCTCTTGGACTGCACAGGGAACATTTCAAAAGGTCAGTACGCACAAGAAGCAGTGTGGTTGCAATAGCACCTTGGCTTCATTGTTCTGCCTGGGTATTCTGTGAGAGCAAAGTGTGCCCAACACAGGGGACAAGCACCTACCAGGAAATCAGCACTGCCATGGAGGGGGGAGCGGCAATGCCTTGATTTCAGCTGCAGTTGCTCCGTGTTTACAAGGCACTTTTGCAATATTTCACTTGCAGGGAACAGATTCACTCAATATTTTTATTTTTGTGAGATTTTGTTTTTCATTTTGAACTCTACAGGTCACTCATTTACTACAGAAATTCAGTATCTCAATTGCTCTGTGCATTTAATAATTCCAGTTTCCACAATTAACTAGCCAGTGATACTACCAGTAAGTCCCAGCCCAAGAAGCCACTGCCACAGGTCCGATGCAATCTGATGACATTGCCCTCAGCTTTAGATTCCTAGGTTTGAAAATCTTGAATAGCTGTACCAATGTTTTACAACAAATAGTTTGTAAAAACCTTTGGGCCATTAAAAGCAAAGGTTTCATATGCATTTGAATTTCATTGGAAATTATTATGAATTTGTGAGTGCCCTATACTCGATATGTGTGTGCTTGGCTGCACACTGCACCCTGTCAAAGGAAGAGAAACCCCTGCAGAACGGCAGCTTTCACCATCTTCTAGAAGGGGTGAAGCTCAGCTGTGGGGAAACCGCAGAGGTAATCCTCCCCGCGTTCCACCGCTGTTGTTCTGAAGGGAATGAGCACATCTTGTGGGTACTACGAATAATAAAGATAAACTTGGACAACCACAAAAAAGCATTAAAAATTCAATGCAGCCTGGCTCCCGTTTCGTTTTCCTTTTGGAGGTGCACAGCTCACTGTCTGTGTTGGTGTTACCTGACCACAAACAGCCTTCTCATCTTCTGCAGGCTGCGTCGCTGTCAGATGATAGCGATGACCCAGCCACTCTGTCTGAAGATGTCAGGAGAGGAGAAAAAACAGACTACTGCAAGTGACACAGCGAATACTCCTTTCCTGTTACAAATTCCACATTAAATCTAAGGAATTACTTGGCTGCAGTGATACTTGGTCTGCAGGACAATGCCTTTACAGGCATTTAGAAACAGCAGTTTACAACAATGCTTGCATATGGGTTTGATATCTTGTGTTTTTAAAACAAATCAGCAAGTCTAGACTGTAATTTGCTGAAGCAATTTATGGTTATTTCATGGCTTTTTTTCTCTAAGTAGAGGTGAATACATTTGACTGTCCAAAGAGGAAGCCTGGCAGTGCACATTCTTTTAATTTTAACTGTAAGACTGATCTGAAACAGAAGCATTAACATCCTGATTTTCATACCACATAAAAACTGTCCTAAACTGTTAGTGCTTTATTCCACTATGATCTTCAAATATTTTGCAAACTGCTGATTAATTATGAAAAAAAGCACTGCAAGTTGGTCAACACTGCAGCCATTTCTTCCCAAATGAGTCAATCGAGGCTGTCAGGACAGTAAATCAGCAGCAGAGTGGGGAACAAAGACCCGTCTGGGAAACCCTCTGCTGCCTTAGACTATTTCTGAAGGCACTGAAGCATAACAGCTTGCAGAAGCTGAGGGTTCTTCTTAGCTCTTCACTCCTGGGCTCCTGCTCCAGTAGTAGGGCAAAACAAATGCTTTGTTTATTTCTGGAAACATTGCCAATACTTGTCTTCTGGGTGAGCAAATACTTGCAGCTGGTTTTCTCACTCTGTTTTCCCATCTTATTGCAAGTCTCACACAGCACCAAAGTCTGTATAACACAGGAAGACACCATGCTCGTTCTGCTTAGCTGTGATTGCATTTCTGACGAATGTCACATGATACACAGCTAAATAAGCAAAAAACAGGCTCCCCAGAGCTAAGAAAGACTTGCCAGTGAGAGTGTCATTTCCTTGTACCCTTCAGCCAGGAACCCGAGTCCCCAGTCCATCACGTCGTGCCTCGCTCCCCGCTGGGGCACGCCCTGATGCCAAGCACCTGCACGGATGAAGCTGTTGCCGGACCAAAGACCCAGAGGGGCTCTGAGATTTGCAGTGAACCCTCACACAGACATCTCCAGTTTGAAGCTGCCTGTCCTCCAGAAAGGGAGCCTCCTCGAACAACGTGGGCGATAGCTTCAGGGCACTCACCAGAGCACAAGTACACTTGGCACTGGCAGAACAGACGATGGATGTATATGAACTAGTCATTAGCTGACTCCTAAATTTAGGCTGTACCTTTTTCATAAAGGTTTGTAAAAGAATGCAGCATCTTATCCTACAGAGACCTTTTCATTTGCATGGACTGCAGTGCTTTCCAAAGCTCATCAGCTATTACAATGAAGATCCTCATGGACTTCATGGAGCATGGAGCCTTGTACTCTTCCACTGTTTTTTTTCTTTTAAATGCTCATGTAGACTAATATGAATTGCATTCTAACAAGCTAGTGTTTAGACCAATTTTTGTGTGTGTGTGTGTACTGTGATCGTCATATTACTGAAAAGACTTTGAAAAAACAAATGCGTTTATTTTTTGTAGAAATCATCAGATTTCAAATTTAAATGGAAGGGTGTCTTTTCATTAAGAAGGCAGAATGGCCATCATCCTCTACTGGTGCAAAGTGGCATAACTCTAGTAATGCTAGTGATTTCCTACACTACTTTGTTTTCACGGAAAGTGGATGTTATGAAAGACATAACTATATTCTCACTGCTTGTTGACCTTAGCTAATATCCAAGCTCCTAACCGTCCATCTCACCTTGGGCATTGGCTCCCAATTTCTGTGCTTCAGACAAGCGTTAATATATCATTTTGTGACAGAAAACGACATAACAGTTTCTCTTTCACAGAGCACTGTGCAACGATCTCGCAGCATTGTACAGAGCATAACTAATCGAGCCTCAAACCTTCCAGGGCTGGGAAGAAAGAAGTCGGGTTGGACTTCTGTTCCACCGAGGCTGCAGTTCCTAACAAGCCACCTCATTTCAAACTACTGCTCTGCTTTGGGTTTGCTTTTGCTTACTTTGTGCTGCCTATATGGACTTAATCCTTGAAACATCATTTCTAAGAAAGCAACGTCCTTCATGTAAAAGAGACGTGCATGTTCATCAAGGTTATCAAGAATCAGACTTGAGCTTCTGCAAGCAGGCACTGAGAGTTCTCTGTATGGGTGAAAAAGCCTGTCTTGGGGTCATCGACAAGTCACAGTTGACTGTCTCTGATTGCTCAGAGAGACGTGCCTGGCTATGAAGTGCGCTGGGGCTCACGGTGGTGTTTGTAGGAGGCCTGTGCCCCTGTCAGAGGTTGGTGAGATCTCTACCCGCCACGCCAGGATGTGACACGGCCTCTTCTGAGAAGCATGCGGTCACTTGGCCTTTGGCCCTGTGACTGCCAGCACAGCCTGGGAAGGAGTGTCTAACCAGGAGCCACAGCCTGTCCTCTCTTCTTTAATTACCGTTCTAGCTGTGCCAAGCTGTATGAACCCTTCCTGAGCCCCTTCGCTGCCGCGCTGCCCGGGTGCCTGTGCTGGGGCGACCCTTGGAGGGGCTCCCTGCAGTGCCTGTGCCTGTGTGACAGGTAACCCCGCAGGAGCGACTCCAGTCTCTCCAGTAAATAGCTCATACACAGAATCGCATTTATTGTTTTGCCTTTCAACATCTTCTCTATAACACAGGGAGTTTTAAAATGGGATGGAAATGCACCAAGTACAAAGTCCCTGCAGGCAAACCAGGCCCGAGCCTCTCTGACGGCTCTTCTCCCGTGACCTGTGTCAGCGCAGGATGGCGACACGGGGTGTGGCTGTGGCACCCCAGCTGCTGGCGGTCCGATCAGAGCAAAGGTAGGGAGATCTGGGCTTAGCAGAGATGTACCTTTAGCCCTTCTGAGCCCTGTGGTAAAGCCAGTCTTTCAGTGCCATCACCCCTGTGTCCTCCACGCCAGCACTCGCACGGCGTGGACGTGGCAGTCGCTGTTTGTGACTAGAAATGTGGACAGCATTACCTACTGCTTTAAGTGACACTGGTGTAAATGCAGAGCAATGATGCTGAGATCAATTTCCTCCTGATTTTCACCAATGTGAAAGCATGACTGGCCTGTCCTTTTTACCAGAGCCCTCACCTCTCATCTGGAAATTCAGCCGTTGTTCCAGATGAAATGACGTTTGACTAACGACAGGAAACCAGTGTCAGGAAAAAGCATAGAACATACCACGTACAGCACACACAGCCATCAATCAAGACTAAGGTGTTACGGCAACTGCACCATTTATCACTGCTTAAAACCGATGTAAAGCTTTTCTCAGGGGGGAAAGGAGAAAGAAGCCTAAATTTTTCACAGTAGGCCTAACTGAGAAAAGAACTAATTGGAGAAGGTGTTTTAAAGCACTTTACTGAGTGTGTGCTCATTTAATGTGCTGCTGCTGTTCGTCCTTGTCCACAGTTTTTGGGATGAGGAGTTCTCTGGCCCTCTTGGCTGAGAATGGCCCTCCTCTCTTCTCACGAGCCACATCAAATTTGTATCGGTTGCAGCACAACTGTCTTAGACATTTGTCTTCTTAAAATACTTTTTTCAAAGGAAATAAAACCAGTAATCATAAAATAACAGCCCCCATTTGCAGCTGTAACACAACAGCGTAGATCAGATCCTGGAACCAAATATTTGGGTGGGTAAGGACCAGACCTTCCTGGACACTGCAGCCACATTGGGCTGTACTGGACCATAAACTAGGCTGCCCAGTCCAAAGATCATGTTAAGCAATATGGGAAACTGGTCAGCGGGTTATTCTGAACCTGTCGCTGCTTCCATATGAGAATATTGCTGGAGAAAAGAACATCTAGCAGAAAAGCTGGAACATACTGTACAAGACATCTTCTTTCCTTCTTTATGAATACACTTTTTCAGCTGCTCCTAGACTTGTCTTGAATTCCCTGACAAGGAGATGCTTGATCCTTCTGCTGAGAATACAATTTTTGCTGTTCCTGAGAGTTTCGCTGGGAAACAACCAGTTGACCTGCCTCTGCCCAGTAGAGCCACAGTGAACTGCTCAGAACCAGGAGCAGCTCCTGCCCCTCTGGTTTAGGGCCTGGCTCCCCAAATGGTGATCCCAGGGCTTGTGTGGGCAGCTTGGCCAAACCTCAGGTCCTGGCCTCACTCTCTGCCTCACAGAGCTTTCAGCCGAGCTAAAGTCCATTAAAAGGGTATTGCACAGACCTGTGGAAACTTCACCCTGCGTGGTGTGCACACAACAAAGAGCCAACAGAGAGATGGCTGGGTCATGTCTTACAGGCTTTGTAGATAAAAACTGTCAACTCTGGCATCTGAAGGGGAAGAACTGTTTGTATTCCTTTCTGTGGTTGTAAAACAAGATGTTCTTGGAATTCTTTGGCAGGGACTTTAAGCTTGACTGGAGAAAGGCAGCCACTGGGCCTCTTGGAGAGAGTACTGTGTTGTTCTGCTCCTCGCCAAAGTGACTTTGAACTGCAGGAGGATGAACCAGCCAGCTGGCTCCTGGCTGACACTGATGAGGGGATGAGGGGGGAGGGATGATGATGATGAGTGATGAGGGGGAGAGGGACAACACGCTGAAAGCAGACTATCCACAACACATGAGAAACGTGAAGCAGGAGGACCAAAGAGAGCTGTATGAGTGGCTGCTCTCTGGAGGACTTTAAACACTAGCGTGATCACCACCAGGTTTCTGGTTCATGTTCCCGTGACCTGGGGCTACCAAGCAATTTCAATTTACATAATGCAGGATTCGCAGGGTATTCAGCGAGACATCCCTGGGCCCATCCTACAGTATCTGTATAGATACGACATATGTGCAGCTCTTCAATATAGACTCTTGCTGGTAAGTTTGGCTAATCAGCTCTGCACTGGATGAGCTAGTCCATAGTCAGATGCTTAACAGAAATAAACTCTTCCATGAAGACAGATTCTGCTCCTATACATGGAGGAATAACACAGAAACATAGCAAACACACTTTAAAGAAGCCTCCTGACTCTTCATTTCGGAAGTAACTCCTGTTCATTAGCAAAACCTGCATTAGACTTGATTCTGCTTGGGAGGCTGATCATGGTTGATGGTAAATCTCTTCCTTCAGGTGCATAACAAACAATCTAGGTTATCTCAATGTTAATCTTTTGACCAATGTGATAAGTTTCTGGGAAGGCAGGAAGAAGCTGATTTCAGTAGATGACTGAATAAATGAACTTGCCTTGGATATGATTTCTGCAACAGGAATTGAAGGAATAAAGATAATCTAACACCAGAAGTGAGACAGAAGCACTATATACCAATACCAAAATTATAAAAAGAGAGGAGAAAGACATTTGTGGAAAAGATAGTCCTAGACATAAGTACTTCAGTTGAGTTGGTAAATGGAAAACAGTGCCACTGAAGATGCCTGCAATCTGGTTTACTGTTCCATCAGTCCATTGGTTATTTCTGTAGTATTGTGTGCCATTATTCCTTTAATTTGATGTTGCCGCTTGTATGTCATGTGAAATACCATTTGAATGCCAGGGCAACTGAGATTCCAGGCACACACTGCTTACAGCTGTTTTGAAACTACAAATATGATGCATGCTACATCTGGTGAGGCTGGAGTGGAAAAGCACAGTGGAAAAGTACAGTTTCTCTTTCAGGACTGCTGGGAAGGGCTTACAGTATCTAAGTCCCTTTTTCAGTAAAGGGGCTCTATAATGACCTACCCATACAGATAGTCTCGTAAAATCAGAGACAAAGATTGATTTGAGTATTTCTGCAAAGCTGGTTCATTCTTTGTAACTAGGAAAAAATGACACGGAACACGAAAGGAGAGACATGCTTAAATGGGTGAATGAGTTAAATCAGTGAATCAATAAATGATCTAAAAACATTTTTTCATTCATTTTCATGACACAGATGTGACTATGCCAAGCAAGACATCATGTGTACTCAAGCCTAATAAAGTCTAATACCTATGAGTCAGTGGCAGAAGTGTCAGCTGGCCTCCTGGAAGCTGCAATGAATAATCAAGGGATTGTTGCTGTTGGGCTAACATTGTAGACAGTACCAAAGAAGAGTGAAACTGCAAAGAATGTGCTTTAGAAAGTTTGTAGCATAACAGAGAGGTGAGCAGTGTTATCTCTGCTAGCTCCAGACTTGACTGCTCTTCACAGTTGATTTTGATGTGTTTATGGGTGCAAATGTGGATGACCTGGATGTCTGCTTGGATCTGCTCTCCTCCTAGTCCTGTTGTTTTACCAAGAGAAAACTCATCCCTAGACAGAAAGACTAAATTAGCAACAGAAGAGACTGACATGGAATCTATGAAAGGACATGTTTCCTTTTTCCTTTTCTTTTTTTAGGCAGAGATGGAGGTGTCAGAGTGTGGAACAGGAGTGTAAGACATAGTGAAAATACTCAGTTCCTGAACCGATTGAGGATGACCATTCAAATCTGAGAACTTATATGTGGGTACTCAGCACTCAGAAGATAGTGCCCTTAGTACTTAAGAGAATCTAATGAGGAGCTTGAGAAATCATAAGGTCATCTGTTAAATCAGACACAAATTTTCCTTTCAATTTAAGATTGAAATGACAGACATTTCTCAAGACTTGATTTTGGTACACATAGGACCATGAGAGCAACTGAGACTGCTGAAAATACTTCAGGCAAGAACTAAGGAACTTTTTCAGTTGTGCTCCAGTCATTTGGTTTCATGAGTAAGCAAATGAGCACATCCATATTGAAAAAAAAAATCAAAATAATATTGATGTGGTTTTCCCCCCTCTAGAAAAGAAGTCTCAAGGCAAAACCAAGAAATAACCTATACAAGATAGTAAACAGCACGTAATGGGAGTGGTATCTTTCAAACCCATCCCTGACCCAAAAAGTGTGTAATCTTTAGAAAACTGCTGCTGTTTTCTGCTTCATTTTACCCTTTGCCTGCCAAATTCTCAGAGCCTTTACTTTGCAATTTGATGCACAACAGTTCATCTTGATCAGGAGAAGAAATGCTTAGTCCTTCCCAACCCAGCCCAGGGAATCCTTGGAGATGTGAGATGTAGAGTTGACATCAACAGCCAGGGCTGGATGTGCACTTAGGCATTCCACTTGCAAGACAGGTATCCCAACTGCCCAACTATTATATGTGAAAATGGCCTTTCTTTGGTTGTGCTTTGACAAGGTGAGCTGTTTGTCAGAACCTAGGGGTTGCCTTACTGGATGTGTTTAGACTGTGACTCTCCTCAGAGCAGCCAGTTAGACAATTAAGTCTGGGACAACAGGAGAAACTTCGCCTACGTCTTGGCATTAAATTTTCTCATTGGCTTTTCTGTTCCATTTTCTGATGGCTTTGAATCCTTTCATAGGGTCCTGATGCTCCTGTGTGTTACACTGGGGTAGGACATGGCATGGTTACGATTGGTAATACTACAGTCTGATTTTTTTAAAGCTTGGCCAACACCGATGTCTAACCTCAGACAAATGGGCAGGTGAGACAGTGAGTGAAACGTGGCTTATCCAGATTCACTAGCTGTAGAAGATCCCAGTGCAATTTGCTAATTTTTGCTACCGGATAATTAAAACTAGAAAGGACTAGAATGCTCTTTCTCTGGCATTGTTTCTATACAGGAAGAAAACTAGCAGCAAGTTAGAAATGAACAGTATCGTGTAGAAAGAAATTCTTTGATGTTTTTGAAACTTGGAGTCCCCAAGACACTAAAGCCTCTGCAGCAGATGGCTTCCACCCCTGGGGCCCTCCAGGCCTCCTGGAACTGTGTCTTTGCAACACAAGAAAACTGGCAGTTTAGTTCAGAAATAATGTAAATGTAAGAATTCAGCTTGTTCTTTGCAATCTGCCTTTCATCATGTTAATTTTCATATAGATAAATTTAGGCAACACAAAGTTAAGAAGAATGAAAAATTCAGCTGTAAAGAAATGCTTAAAAACGAACAAAAAACTGCTGAGAGAGTCATGGATGGTAAATAGTAAAGGACTTATTTTCTGCGGGGATGCAGGAGGTTCACATGTACATCCATGATGAATAACCGATGAGTTTGAAACCGTCTGGTTGCCACAAATGAGTGTATATATTTATGAGTGCATATATTTATGAGTGTATAATGCATAAATAATTAAAAATGTACACAGTGACATTTAAAATTTCAAAGAAATTATAATTCATGCTTTCATTATATTATCATGTCATGCTGAAGATAACAGTTTTCCATTACTCCTTGAATAATACGTAATAATGATTTAGTGCACAGAATAAAAAAATGAAATATCCAAATTCAACCACAGACGTTCTGGAAACCATATAACATCTGGGTGCTGAGTAAACTGTAGACCACCCAACCATCCTTTGGCCATTGGTTCTGCAAATCAAACCTCACTAGCTTCTAGAAGTCTGAAGTACTACATGGTCTTTCAAAGCTGTTCTGGGTGGTGGAAAACAGAAAATGAATTCTTCATAGAGGTAAATTAGTAATTTGAATTTTCCTTGATATTTAGGTGTATAAGAAGCAAGGTTTCTTAAAAGTAACATATCAATCAAGAATATACAGGTGTCTCCTTTAACAAACAATAACTCATTTATGATCAACAAGGTTTCTCTTCTTAAAATGTGCAGTGAACGGAGCTGACTGAGTAGCTTTGAGATTTTCTTTTCCTAGCAGCATCTTTCACTTAATATAAAATCAATCTGTGGCTGACACTCAAGTCCTTTAAATCTGTCATTTTCCCAAAGCTAAAGTCAAGTTCTTTTGCTATTTCTTTAATACAGATTGATTAGATGAGTGTCAGAACTCAATTAAGACCATCTGATGGTGGAACTTGTTTGGGGAAAGTCAGTACATCAGCAGCAACACTAATATTTTATTTCAGATGGAGAAAGTCTTTCTGTTGAGGTTGCACATTTCTGTGTACTGGAGTGATGCGGACAGAATTTCACCCCAAAAATCTGAACACTTACATTTTGTACTTCTGTGCTGCAGGGCCTTCCTCAAGGAGCTGTCATGCTGTCAGACTGTCCTGGGCTACAGTGTGTATGAGAACGTGGCCAGATTTATTTTTTAAATATGCAAGTGTATAAAGTGAATTTCTGTTTTGCTCAAATTAAGCAAAATCGATTGCATTTTTATATGGCACTAAAAATGGAAGATTTCTTGTAAATATAAGAATGTACTGGTTTTGTGTGACACAAATGTTTGAGCTAAGAGTTTTTGACTGGACAGGACATGAAATTATTAATAAAGGATCATCCTTTTCCCACAACAGGAATGTCAACAGATCAAGTTTAAAAAAATAACTTGCCAACCCCCTTCCCTTCCAGTCCACTTCTGTAAGACACACTGCATCTTAATTAATCAGGTTTTAATTTCTTGAGATTGATAGTATTACCATCTCAGCAATTCTCCACTCGTCCATGAAGTCTGTTGTGAAGTCTAGATCCAACTTTACATTGATATATGTTAAGTACACAAAAGCGTATCTTAAACATTAGAAGAAAATCAAAACCCGTGTACCCTCTGCCGGCCATTTCACTATAGTGTAGGCAATGAGTCCTCTAACTGAACATTGGATTTGTTTTTATTTAACTTATTTTGTAGTATCACAAAATGTGCCATAGAGTCTTTGGCTTTAATTTTGCAATGGCATCTGCCTGAGTAGATCCTTATGGAGTCCCCTTATATATTGTAAATCCATCCCAGTCATCCCTAAAGAGAAATTGGACTTTTCCACCGTCTGGACTCAAACCTCAGCACCTCCAGATGTAGCACGCATCGCAGCCTTCACTTCAAAACAGCTGTCAAGAGTGTGTGCCAGACCTTCAGCTGTCATGCCATACAGGCAGGATCCCACGTGACATAGAAATGGCAAAATAGAATTAAATAATGGTACACGAAATGAGAAGAAAAATGCAATAGAGTACAAAATGGTAGCAGTCATGCTCACTGACTTTACAAGAGTCAAAATTTCTCTTCTGGAGTGAGTTCAATACCAGACAGTTCTAAAAATCATGAGGTTAAAATGTAGCTGCATTTATGGAGAGAAGAAGAGTAACTCTGCCTGCCTAATGCATTTTAAGAAAGGTGTCCCAAGATTTATCTGGACTGTTAACTTGTCTGAAACACCCTTTCCATTTAATTCAGCTGTTATTTACTGTGCGTGTAAAGCTCTTCTGCTCATGAGTGATGAGGCAGAGCATGTAACTTATGACCTTCACACTGTGCTGTAAAAGAAGCCTCTGAAACTGTCTTAATTTAGAATTTGGAATGATTTCATCGATTACTAACACTTTTCCTAAATATAAGCAGTATTTAGTTAGTAGTGTATTTCACGAGGCAGATTAAGCTGACAACTTGCATTAGTCAGACATACAACCATTGTAAAAATCTTCCAAACAAAAGGTTAGTCTTAAGAAACTAGACACCAATGTTGGCAGGTTGAGAGATATTTCTTCAACTTTATACAACAGTTCATCTGTGCCATTATAAATGACTCAGAAAGTAATATACTGAAATATATACTGATGGCCAGACACTGAAAGAGGCCAAAGCATAAGGAAAATTGAGGTGGTCCCCATCAAGTGGGTTTATTTGTCAGATGCTATGACACCAACAGCACACAACTTGAACTGAAACTCAAGCAAATACTAGGAACTAAGTTTTCCACTGGATTGTGAAATAAACACCATCATAAAAATGGCTATTCAAGAAATATATTGTGAGAATTATTTCATTAAAGATCTGTACGACAAAGCATTTCATTTTGTGCAATAGCACTGTAGGTTATTAGTTCTACAGTATCAAGCAGATTGAGGAAGAGACCTCTCGGAGGTCTCTCTAGACATCTCTTTTCTCAAGATCAAGTTAGGCCAGATGATCTAACAGTCTCTTGGGACAAGAACATTTATAAATCTATGCAAAAGTTTTAATGACATATAAGACCAAAAATGAAGTTCTATTTCAAAGTCTTTTGAAATTTAACATTCCTCCTACCCCCCTTTTGTGTTTATCTCAAAGCAATTCAGCTTTAAATTTCAGGTTTTCTGGTCTATTTAAGCACACTGGTTGCACTGGTTGTCTGCTTTCCTGTTGCTGTTCTTGACTTCAGTAACCTACCAGTCACTATTTCTACTACGGCTGCAGTCTAAGTATTTAAGCTTCTTATACACTATTTGAAAACTTAAATAGCATGTTTAAAACAAAGCGTTGGATCACCAAAACCCATTAAAAATTTATTTTAAATGAATACTGTGTAGACTTTTCCCTACCTCCTCATAGTACAACTTGCATGTTATCTTAAAAACTTGTCCTTTGTTTGAAAATAAGAATCCCATTAACTCTTCTTGGACACAATGCCCTGCCAGGTAAGCACTAACTAATGAGATCATTTAATTATTATAGTATTTTAGGGATGTTCTGATAACCAATAAGTGTAAATTTAGACACCACAACTCATTATATTCTTTGTTCCCTGTTAATTCCCTTTTATTCCTGCCAGTCAGCACCCATCTACTTGTTCAGAGTGCGAACTTTCCACGGGCCAATTAACCTTGAGTGTCACTCAAGAATATTTCACTCTTTCGATATTTCAGTTTTTATTGAGTATCACTCAAGGAATGCTGAGCAGGTTTTCCTAATACAATGGGAACTTTTTTACTATAGGCCATCTAACACTAACAATGTAGTTGCAGGGTGGGTTTCCCTTTTTTTTCCTGTTTTTGAAAGATCGTAGTGACTATGTAAAGCTATTAGAGAGTTTGGGCATTTGCTTTGCTTTTTAAATTAATTCAGGAAATATTCCACAGTAATAAGAAAATGTATATGTTCAGATGCTACTAATGAATACCAGTTTAAGAATCTATGTAAAGAGACTAAACGAGTTTTCTTTTTCTTTGTATCCACTTAACGGCAACAGGCAGCTCTCAAAGAGAACTGTACTTACTCGCCTTTTGTACACCAGTATCACAGACCCAAAGAATTTAAGTGAGCTGCCAAACCTGGGTTTGTTGCCAGCCTGAGCACTCTCACTCTTCACCAGCTGACCCGCTGCTGCCATTCTAATATCCACTTCCTTGCTAAACAATCACATTTCCTTAAGAACAAGATTTCACTGTCGCTGCAGCATATCCACCTTTTCGAGGGAGTAAGCCGCAGTTAAAATGCGCCTGGAGAAGCCTGTAGCCTGCAGAGTACCCAAATATCCACCTGAGTTGCTACCTGTGCTTATCATCTCCATGGAATCAGTAGCTTTCATGGGCATCTGTATCTAACCTGACAGCACCCACCGCATCCTGACACTATCCCCGCTGGGTTCCAGCAGAATTCATGCCAGTGGGCACAGTCTGGATCTGTTTTGGAGCGTGGCGATGGAAAGAGAGGTTGTTAAAAACACCCCATTATCATACGGGCTGGTAGTTGGCTGCAGCGCTGTTCCTCAAACATGATTTAGTACAGATGTTTCATTTCAACTCTTTGGTTCATAAAGGTACACATTTTTTTGGTTTACTCTGATTATAACCACAGTCTACTCCTCCCCAGTAATCAACTGCTAGAATTTGTCAAATGTTGTCATTTAATATGTGGGTCACTTCCAGCGCTGTGTTTGCTGCGTGGAATGCTCCACTTCCATAGAAACAGCTGTTCTAACTTAACAGCAAAAAGAGCTAAACAAGTGCATGTGAAAGCACAGTGCAAATAATGTGTTTCATTTCTGTTATTTATAGCTGTCCACAGCTATCATAATTTTTTTATTTGAAAATTATTAAATCAATTACAAGAAGTTTATTTGCAGATACTGCCAAGAATGATGCATGCTAGGCAACTGCTTCTGGGGAAAAGTGTCATCTTCTGGGCCATTGCAGGGCCACTGGAGGGAAGGCAGTGCCCTTCGGAAAGACATGACGTGGGGCTGTGCAGTGAGCCTGAGTGGGCACAGAAGAAAATGCCCCTTCTTAGATCTCCCGACCATTCCAGGTGGCAAGGGTGGTGGAGCGGGTACCGAACTTCTCAGCGTACGTGAAGAGGACGAGGCCAGCTGAGAGGGTGGTTGGAAAGGAGACTCCAGGGAGGGGCTCTGGCTGGGAACAGGCTGGGCTAGGAAGATGGTTTGGTTCCTTCTGTCAGTTTGATTTGACTGAAACACATCCCTCCTAAGCCGGGAATTACAGCTGTATGAAAAACTAGCAATAGTCTGGTCTAGAACGCAAGGGGGAAATATATTATTGAAAAGCTGAGCTATTGACACACCCCACAGTGAGGGAACAGATCAGCCGTCTGCGAAATCCTTTGCTCCTTTAAATCCTACCTGTCTGGGTTCAGGTCACGGTAGGAGCCGCTGATCTTTATAACAAATTGATGTCTGACAACGAGCCATACTGCATCCTCTCCAAAGCACACAGCCAGAATGATGTGTAACAGGGCTGTCATACGTGGAGCCACGGGCGGATCAGGGAGCGTGCGAGGTGCACGCAGCCGCGGCGAGGACTGGGGGCTGGTGTTGCTAACATCACTTCCCAAACAAATCCCGTAATTTCCACGCTTGAACTGCAGGCAAGGCTGAGAGTACAGCCCAGGTTGTTCCAAAAGTTCACCGCGTTCCCCTTCACGGCCCACCCGAACACCCTGGATGTGTACTCCACCCACCTATACTGGGGTTTCTGTGCAGGGGACGGAGCCAGCCCAGATGAGAGAAATATCCATGTTTGGAAAGGCTCTGCAAATGTGGGACACGAAAGCAGTAAACAAATCAAATGGGATGCCAGACCAAATGTGTTCCACATTTGTGAAAATAACAAAGTTGAGTCAGGAAGAAAGGTTTATGTGTCTTCTCCTCGTACAATCCTTCCCAAGGTACTTTCTTTCAATCCCCCCCAAATTAAACCCAGCACAGACAGCAGCAATATTTGTGAGCACACAGCATCGACCAAACGCATCGCAAAGCACTGAGAGCTCCACATGGCGTGGCTTGAAACAAATGGCTTGAAGGGATGAACAGGTGTTAGATATTAGAAAAAATTTCTTCACTGCAAGAGTGCTCAGGCATTGGAACAGGCTGCCCAGGGAGGTGGTGGAGTCACCATCCCTGGAGGGGGTCAAGAAACATGTAGATGTGGTGCTTGGGGACATGGGTTAGTGGGTTGGGTGGGGTTGGGTTGGACTTGATGATCCTTGAGGCCTTTTCCAACCTTACTGATTCTATGATTCCTACCAGAGTCCTCCTCTGTGCCCAGGCACGCTCTGAGGGACAGGCATGGCACTGCATGGCACCGCTGGAACCAAGCCTCCGCACCTCACCTGCCGCCTGCAGTGGACCCACGCTCAGGAGCCAGGCTGGCAACTTCTTCCCATGAAACTCTCGAACCTCTGCCTGCACCATGAATTCCCACGGGGGAAAATCTCTGGATCATTTCTCTAGCTATGAGAATGACCTTGGGAAGCCTGCCTCCGTTTGTGTCCGTGACGGAAAGCCTCTTCAAACGTCTTTTTGAGGAACCTGTGAACCCACGGGGACTGGTGCACCTCTCCTGCACAGGTGACACAGCATCTGTTGGCTCCACGTCCCAGGAGCTGTTCTGTGACGATAGGAACCAACTGAAAAGCATATAGGCAGCACGGGATAGAACTGCTGTTCAACATCAAATTTACATTAAGCGTTCAATGTAAAAAATAGAAATTACTGCAAAGTTTGTCCAAAGTTTCTGCTAATTAATTTTTCTAGAAAAATCTTCACATGACAGAAAATCGCTCAGGGCTGTTCATTAAAAGTGTACTTTAGCACATCCTTAATGAGAGATGGGAATTTTTGAAAGCTGGGAAATCTGGAAAGCTTTTGCAGCTTTTTTTTCACTGTATTTAAATTGTATATTTAATATCCACACATAGTAAGTGAGCACAGTCCAACCCAACCCTGCAGTAAGGAAAAATAATGTCAGTTGAAGTTTTAAAATCCTTTACACAAAAATAAATAAGTCATCATGATTGTTTGGCAGCAGATCAATATCTATTATATATTAAGGGATATGGGTATATCATTTATTCAATTAACTCAGCCCCTGCCCTGACTGCAAGGTTTCTACAGAGCAAGTGCTATAAATTAATTTTGAATTCATTTTTGTCTCAAGATTAAAAAATCAATTCATGGTACAATTTACATGAATGAAGGTAGTCATTTAATACTTGAAATTTAGAATGTCATTGTCCACCTGAGTCACCTACCAGTATTTTTATTCTTTGTTGGATAACTTAACCTTTATAAAGTGGGCAGAAGGGCCTCATTAATTTATTGGGACTTCCATCATTTAGAAGTCTGGTTAAAGAAGGAAGATGTATTATACCAGTGCTGGACAAGCAGATTAAAGGAATACTACAACATTACATATTTTTGTTGCTTTCTTAACCAATAAAATCATTATTTTCCTATGTATATGGTCTTCACATTTAATATATGCTCTCTTCCTGAACAAATGAACCAAAAAACCATATTGCAATAAAACCCAACAGATTCAGTAGACTTCAGAATCCAGAATCCTTTCTGTGCATGAGATACGCACAGTTTTGCCCATGCATTACAGTCACATATATCTATCTTCCCTTGATATGGTTATCTGCCACGTCGTAAAAGTCTGGAACAAAGATTTGAACTCCAACTGTAAATATCAATGAGAAAAAAGCCTCGCTCGGCGATGTTAGGTGTGGCCTCTTCCTGCTTCTCTTTCTACGATTCCATGATTCATCAGTTTCATTTTCCTCCATTACTGTCTTTAACACACATGCGCTAAATTGCAAGATTCAAGACTCCAGGCACCTGTGTCGTTCCCCTTGAGCCCTCTTCACACACCCCGGTCACAGCTCTCAAAAACATCTCATGGCATCCACCGGGACGCTGCTGCAACCCTTGGGTAGATCTGTTTAGATGCTACAAACTCCATTCTGTTAAAATCAATGGGAGAGCCGAAAAAAGTGAACAAAACTGCCGGAGAAGCAGTCAGGTCAGGCAAAGCCTTGGATGAAATGTCTTCATTTCATCACGGGTGTTTCACCTTTCCCGCGGAAAGGTCTGGGTTCTGGGGGACCGCCAGCCCCAGCACCCCGCAGCCGCTCCTGAACCCCGACCCTCAGCGGCACCAGCACAGTCGGGAGTGCTGCAGCTGCTCTGGGGGGAGATCAAGCAGTTAATTCACAAGAGGGAGAGATAAATTCATGTTTGCAAAAAATTTTCCAATTTCCTAGAGAGACTGAGGAAAAGGGCATTATTTTTTTTTCTTTCAGTTTCCACTTAAGATTTCCGCCGTAAGCTTGTCTATTGAAACCCAGGCGGAGCTAAATGCTCTTTCACTGAAACTGTCGTATCTGGGAAAAACTCGGTTGGACAAAAATCCACAAAACCAGTATTTCAAAATCAATTGCTTTCAGGTTAGTAAGCTGTCATTTAGAGGGTTTCAAGATAGCATTTTGTGATGTTATATTCAGTATTTTATTTGACATTATTTTATTTTTTTTCAGGAATGTTACTTCACATTTTCAGGCTCCTTAAAGATACTGTCATTAAGCTCACGTATAGTTTTCACTGAAACACCTTTTATTTCCTTCCTAAGCCAAAAGATCTTGTGTTTGATAATGAAACAGCTGGACATGTGCATGTGCATAATATACATTACCATTACTGTACACAAATAAAGCAAAAGGAGAAATTATACAAAAATGAAAATTAATATAATACAATGCAAAAATTATTTTTAAAATTTACATTAAGTTTTACAATACCCACAATATACTTTTCATCAAAATAAAATGCAAAGGAAATATTTCAATATAATCCAAACCAACATTTTCATAAAAATTAGTTTGTGAAAAATTTCTGCTCACTTCTATGTTGAGCAATCAGGTAATAAACTATGAATCCCAGAATTAGTAGATACAAACATCCACTGCTTTTTTATTAATTATCTGGAAATATGAATTCCTGCAAATGGTTGTTATTCCCTTTTACTTCCTGTAAAATATTATCAAATGATAAAATATATAAAAATTAAAAATATTATACAATATAACAGAGGGGAATATCTCATCTTAATACAACTTTTTTCCTAAACCTTACGCTCTGGAATTTCTGGGGTTTGTGAGAGATACAGAAACATGGATAATTTTTATTATATTTCTTCTGGGAAACTCCTTGTACCTGTTCGGGGTACAATGACAAACTCAAAATTCCACTGAGATGCCCAAATGCCAATTTCCACTGCTGGAGAATCAAAGCTTTAACTTTCATTCGATGGATCCCTGGTTTCCAGCCCACTGGGGAACCGAGACCGCAGCGCTGACCACTCATCTCCCGGTCTCATTTCACAGAGGTGCGATGAAACATTGATTTCTTGATGCATTTTCATTTCCATAGCTTCAGAGAAACATTTTATCCTTTTAAAGGAGTGGACTAAATGCTTCTCTCATCCTGTTTTCTATCTGGCCAGCTGTGATGACATCTGTAACCTTTTAATCTTTGAACACAGTGTTCCCAGCACACGGTGGCCCGGGAGACAGCACCATGCAGCCGCAGCCCCCAGAGCCCTGCACAGTGCTTTGGAGAAAAAGCCGCCTTGTGAGCCATGGGCAGCAATGGGTCTGGATCTCTCTGGCGGTACAGAGTGGGCAGGGTTTGAGATGACATCCAGAATCTGTTTTGCAGGCAGCTCAGACAGTTACAGTGGGCTCATGCTTCACGCTGGCTCTGCTCAGGATTTTCCCCAGAACACCTTCAGCCACGTTATCCACCCAAGATGCATTGTCACAGCTCCACACCAACAAAACGGGAACCGCGGCTCGGCTGCTGCTGGTTTTCCCGGTCCGTATTGTCTCCTGCACGGTGAACCTGAGCCGTCACATCCCTCCTGCGGTGCGAGGGCTGGGCGGTGCAGCAGCAGCAGGGACTGCCTGGGCCAGGCTCGGTTCCAGACTGCAAGAATCACACCAAAAGCAAACTCCTTCTGCACCTGGAGTTAAAGCAGGAACACAGCTCTGTCCGGGAATGCCTGTGTTTTCCTGCCGTGTTCTAGCTCCAGTGCGCTTGTGTCGATGGGTTTCCGTTTCCTGATTGCAGTCGGTTCCCTGAACACACAGCCTACAGCTCTGCTCCTATACACTCCGCTTTCCCTCCCTGGGAAAAAATATATCTGTGCCAGGAGGGTCCATATGCTCTGAGCCTCCTTTGCAGCTGCTGCCTGTGGTCACCAACATTGCCTAACAAGCAGTGTCCTCCTGAGGAAGAGTGTGTTCGTCTCCTGTTTGACAACCTGAGGCATCCTTTGGAATTACAGAACAAAAAGAACGGAAGTGAATTTTGCATTGGATTTTGCAGATGGTATTTTCCACTTCTCTGTTCATACCATGATTCAATTGCAGTTGACATCGACCTCCCTAATCCATTAAAACCTCCTCCTTGAATTTAAAGGACTGGAAATTGGATTTAATTTGCTGGAGCCACTTCTCATTAGAAGACAAACGGTCTCGAAGCAAAACCTCACCTCAGTGCGAAGCTCTCCAGGATACAGTTCTCAAAACTTGCAAAGTTTTCAGACTTTTTTTCATTGGGAAATGTTTTTACTTAGCAAAAATGCTTATTTAAAACAAATTTCCTGAAATGTCTTAAGTTTCAAATCCACAAGAATGATTTCAGTGAAGATAAATGGTTTAGTGCTTTAGGAACATGTCACCCCATGTTGATAAAGGATTCCTTAAAAATGAGTGAAAACTGAACAGACATGAAGTGCTCATGGATGCAACATAACCTCACTTCCCAGACCATCATCCTGAAGAACCCCCTAGGAGTCTCCTAAACTCAATAAGCTTTAGATTAGCTCCAATTAGGTATGAGTCTGAAGTTCTTCTGCTCGCTGCTGAGCTGATTTCTACTCTTCATTTTCCCAGGATAAAAAAATTGGTTGATCTTTGCAGACCCACAGGATACCTGCTGGAATAAAGCCTCCAGAGGGTGAGGAGGCAACAGGTCTGCAAGGCAGCAGTGTCCCCGTGCACCCCTCGACGGTACAGGGAAAGGGAGAGCCAGGAAAACTGTGATGAAAACAGAACCGCTTCCACCTCAGTTTGCTCGTGGTGGAAACACAGACACCATCTTTTTATCTTTGAAAAATAAAATAATGAATCAAAAATGTTATTATTTGTTCTGATAGTTAAAATTATCTTTAAACCTGAAATTTGGGCTGATAAGGCATTCTGGCTTCACAATTTTTCTTAATTTGTATGCAAAACTGAATGGCTACGTGTTGCCAGTGTGCCTTGCAAACTGGTTCTGGATGCTTTTAATCTCCAGGTGGTTTATCTCAACTGCATTTCCTGAAGATTTCCCTTTTGCTTCTTACATATTGGAAAATTATTTTCTTTTTTGAAATTTCATTATTAGCCATAATTAGGCAGGATTAAAAACATGTATTATTATAAACTCTCTCTTTTTTCAGTTGTCATCGTTTTTGTGGTGAAGAGGGTTGTTTTCAGAGTGGGAGATAATATAAAAGGATGATTTGCTTTCATCAGACTCCTCTCCCTATTCCCCTTCTGCTCCTAGCTCTGCTTCGAAACCACCTCTTGCCTCCACATCTTGGAGTAAATGTGTAAAAGACACAACGCGGCTTTTTCTTATGAGTCAGCCCAAGCCCTGGGATTCAATACCATCCATAGATGGATGCATCCATGCAGAGGTCAATGAGCTTCACTGGAGGAAAAGACAGGAGCAGACCTGGTTCTGTGCGTCCCCACGTTCACCGCTGGTTTGTCTCAGCGCCGCAGATGGAAACACACGCGTGTAGGTTACACCTGCAATTCACAGGTGGGTAAAAAATGTGTAAACCCTGCCAAGGGTGTAACAGTCCATCTGTTCATTGGAGCTAAACCCCCGTGCTGTCCGGCGTGGCCGGGGGAAAGGCTGTGGTCCCAGCCACCCGCGCCTCCCCGGGACATTGCTGCTGGTTGATTTCCTCCGAGTGTCACAGGTTGTCGCTCTCAGGGGCAGCCTCTGGAGGTGCAGCTCCGCGGAGCTTCCCTCGGGCTCGCCGTGAAGCGGGAGCTTCACACGCACAGACCGGGACACACGAGATGCTGAACCTCGCCCGCCTGCCGCAGCGGAGAGCAGCATGAGCCGCGCTGCTGGAGAGCCGGGCTCGCCTCCTTCCCTGCATGCTGCATAATAATGATGTTTTTCATGAAATTATGAGCGATTAAATCTGCGTGACATCTAGAGGAGAGCAGCACCGTCCGCAGGCCCGCTGTAGTGATGAACATGTGGCGCACAGATGTTACACGCGGTTCTTCCTCCCTTTGCTTTTGAAAATTTGGATTACATTTTCTCCCCTTCTCTCTTGTGTTCAAACTCTGTACTTGATGCTTTATTAGATGTCTCAGCAGGGTAAATGGATGATTAATAACGCGTGACATCTAGAGGAGAGCAGCACCGTCCGCAGGCCCGCTGTAGTGATGAACATGTGGCGCACAGATGTTACACGCGGTTCTTCCTCCCTTTGCTTTTGAAAATTTGGATTACATTTTCTCCCCTTCTCTCTTGTGTTCAAACTCTGTACTTGATGCTTTATTAGATGTCTCAGCAGGGTAAATGGATGATTAATAACTGCTGATGACAGAAATTTGGTTTCTGTAAGCTGTGGAGTGAAAGATAAATACGATGGGAAGGGTCCTACCTATGTATGTGTGCTTAGGATAACTGAGCCTCTTTAGGACTGTGTGTCAGGGTTACCCGTGATTTATGGGGATGTCACCACTGTCCCTAGATATGAAAAACCTCTTGCAATTTCTCTTGCTGTAATCATCACTTTTTCTTCAGATACCTTGAGGGGGAGGACTCCCCTCAAAAAAAAAAAAAAAAAAAAAAAAAAGAGAAAAAAGAAAAAAAAAGAAAAAAAGAAGGAAAAAAAGAAAAACTTAACTTTTTCAGGGTCAGGAAATACTCCACAGAACCCCAGCTCCTGCTCCGAGGACCACGAGAGCTTTTCCCAAAGCAGTGCACACTCTGTGCTGCCGTGTCTCAACCCATGAGCACCAATGGTCAGAACGAGACCACGGTTTGCGTGTGCTGTGATCCAGAGCTGAGCTATGGGCTCACTGCTGACTCTAGTCCCCACCTCACTGTCGTACTGCGAGGAAAATCAGACAGTTCTGAACCCCTCCTGCGCAGAGATGAGCCAGGATGTCCTCACCTGTATCCTGCCGAGCCATGCACTGAGGTGAGGCTTTGCTTCAAGACCATTTCTCTTCTAATGAGAAGTGGCTGACCACAGCAACTCAAATCCAATTTCCAGTCCTTTAAATTCAAGGAAGAGATTTTAATGGATTAGGTAAGTCAACTGACAGCAATAACTCACAGCAGCTGGCAAGCTGAAAGCCTTCCCTCATTTTGAAGTCTATCATATTCTAGAAAACAAAATCCTTGTTTGCAGAAATACATCACTTCTCTTTTTTCGGGTCGTATTTGTTGGATAAACAGTAAAAACCCCCAACAATTTTCTTAGTAGGTCTTTCTGATTTATTTAGGTCTTCTAAAAAATTACACACCTGTCACCATGGTGATATTAATTGGTTTCTAATATCAGCTATTGATAACTGCAGAATCCGGAACAGAACTGGAAATCCTATATGCAACATACCCAACAGGAACACAGACAAAGGATAAGAATGGTTGAAACATCACCAAGGGGAGTCAGATATAACCACTGAAAAAAGGAAATTTGCCTTACAAATATATAACAATTTATTTCATAACTACAGTAATACTGCTTGTGCTGAACAAATGACAATCTGTTACTCATTCTGTAATAAAGGTCCCTTTCGAGATGTCAGCAACTACTGGTAAAACTCTCACTCAAAACTTTTGTCTGCAAAAAAATGATTTTTTCTGGAAACTTTCATTGCTCCTGAAATTAAATAGTTTAATTTAAAAGCATTACAAATTTCTCAGACCCTTTCTGTTAGTGTCATCCCCTTTGGGTTTGTAGGAAGAGAGAAACTCTGCTTTTCTGCATCCTTCTTCTCATTACTTCCAAAGAGAACGACTTCTTCACACATCTGGTAATTAGTCTGGGAAATGCACAGATACAAGAGATTATCTGCTTAGGAACTACAGTCAAACCATATTTCCATAAATTATTCTTCCTAATTAGTAATTATGCATATTGATGGGAACCTCATCTGATTTTGTTTCATGAGATTACACATCCTGATGACGGGTTTTTAGGAAGCCCCCTTTCTGCTCGCGAAGGACACAGCTATGGTGTGGGGGTCTGGCCCTTCCACCGTTGCTCTGAGCCCCAAGCCCACAAACACCTGAACACCGACCGCCCGACTGGCTGGGGCAGGGAGGGCTGAAATGCTCTGCGCTGACATACGGCCTCCTCCTCCGCCGAGACTTCAGGAAAACCAGCAAATGTCTGTTCTCCTATCTGCTGCTTCGACCCGAGCTGCTGGCAAAGCATTCCTCCACAATACGAAACACCCAAATCAACAGAAAATTCCACTTAATTTTTATTGGGTTTGGAACAACTTATTTTAACCATTAGTAAATTAGCTTTGATTTTGATTGTAACTTAATTGTGGACAGAGGGGTGGGAAACTCAGGGAATCTGTGCCAAATGTTCCTGTGAACCATAAGAACCATTTTCATTATGGAACCCCGCTCCGCTGTGCCGGCGTGGACCGACAGCCGTCCATGGCTCCAGCGGACAGACGGGCCTGTGTCCTTATGTTCTGTATTCTGGAGTGAGATCTGCAGGAGGATCCGAAGCAGTATCACCTTTAGGTACAAATCTCACTCACGGATTCTGCTTCCAGCCACCTCCAGGATCCTCAGGTCAGTAGAAAACCAGGAGGCACGAAAGAAGGAGCGTGTGTTTTATGATGGCCAAGAAGAAACTGAGCGCTTACTACCGTACATCGAACCATTCGTGCGTAAATTTCAAATATTCTCACTTTGCCTGATGGATTTCAATGCCCTTCAATAATGCGAGAGGAAAAGGGACAAGCTTTCTCCTCTCCCCAGCTGATCTGAGCAGGGTGCAGAACCAAGGCTCTAAAACGTCCAGCTGGTTCCAGCTGGATCCAGCGCCTGTGCAGGATTAGTTTCTGTCAGGCAGATGAATGTAAATTCTTCTGATGTCGTGACAGTGACAGGCACCCAAAGCCCCTACCATTGGGAAAGGTTCTGGAGGGCAATGCAGCATGTGAGAGAGAAGAGAGGAATTCTCTTGGAGGGGGGGAATAATCCACACAGGAGATTGTAATAACTAGACGTACGCAGGAGTGGACTTCATCAGGAAGGTACAGAGAATCCTACCCCAGGAGCCATTACAAAGCGACTGGGCAAAGCAACGCGAAGTGTGCTGGACGGAACAGTCGTTCATTAGGGGCAGGAGGGACACAGGGAGCTGTCAAGTCATTTTTCTTGTTATGCACGTCTTTTATTGCTCTTGAAAATAACCTGGCTTGCCAGAGCGATCCTTGCTGTGGGACAGAAGAGCCTCACATTTATCATAATAGTCCTCAAAGAATGGGTCAGCGGGGAACCCTTTGCAAAATGCATCTTTGACAACACTTTGCAGGTTGACATGTGTTGCGTTTTATTGTCTCTTTCATAAGCAAGTAAAAATCCAAACTGTAACTTCTAACAGCAGGGACGTGGAGCATAACTGAAGCAGTTTCTTGTAAATACGTGAGTGTATTTAAACAAATTATCTAAGGCAGACTCACCGCAGTGAACGACCAAAATGGAAACTAATATAATCCTGAGTTAAACTGGTGTGTGCTCTTGCAATATACACCTACGGGGACTCGGTTTAAAAGTGTTTTGAAATATTCTTTCTCTAATTAAAAGTAAACTTTCCCAACCGTGGATGGCAGATATCGTATGCTTGCCTTGATAACGAAAATGTCAAATTTTCTGTTCCTGTGGAATGTCTGGTTTGAGCTGTTTGCAAAGAAACACCACATTGTAAAGCAGAACTGGAAGCCTGTCAGTGACACGAAAATATGAAAGAAATCTAATTGTCTCCATAATTCCTTATTTGAGTTAAATAAATCCACGCAGACACATAACCCCTAAAAACCTGAAAAAGCTGCAGATGCTATAAAGTCAAACTGCTTGTGGTTCTCCTGATGGCGTGTCTCATTAAACATGAACCCGTAGGGTTTATGCAAACACACGAGATACAAAGTAGTAGGATCTTTTAATTTAACTCTGATAACAGCTTCCAAATCTCATCTGTAAATATTTAAGTGGGGACAAAAGGCACTGTCTTTTACAGATCTCTATACAGCATTTCATTAAAAACAAACCCAATAACCTCGTACAGTCAATTATAATATTATGCTGGCAATGACTGCTCCTCCATCCAATATTTTCTTATAATGTCTGTTAGTTTCTCCCATTCTGTGATTGCCCTGAATTTCTCCTCTCATTTTATCAAAACCAGGCCTGAATCAGTTCGGTTCATTTCTTTCTTCAGACCAAGGAAGAAAAGATAGTATAATTCCCACTAAATCTTGGAATACACTTTCTTTTGTACTAGCAAGTATTTTCTTTTTTTTCTAAAAATACAACATTTATCCATTGTTAAAGCTTGTTGTAAAAAAGAAACTGAACTGGCAATAGTGAGTAAAACCACATCTCCAAACCCGTTCCTTTCCATCTGCTTTTATTTCTTGGACCTCTTCAGCCGTGCTCAGATTTCAGCTGCGGATACCAAACAAAGAGAATTTTCCAAAGGAGAAAGCCATCAGCCTGAAGGGACAGGCAGAGTTCATCGCCACAGCGCCAGAGGTACTGGCTGAGAGCTCAACACGGACACGACGAGGTTCTCCCCGAGCGTGCGGCCACGCGAGACATCCTCCCACAGCACAGACAGGAATCCGCGTGTGCTAGTTACAGACAGGTCCCTTCCACTGCTGTTATTGGGCTAGTATCGCTGACTAGTAGCCACGCCATTACTAATCGTGTCGCAGTATCACAGTGAGATGAAGCGTGTTCTGGACCTGATGTCTGGATGGACTGGTCTGACGTGTCGGAGGAAAGCGGTCTCTACGCAGGAGGTGCACAAAGGTACACCCCAGTCACCCGGACCCACCAGAAAGAGGTGTCAGGGCTTCAGAGTGACCGTGACTGGCCCTCGTGCATGCGGCCAGCTGCAGAAAGGCGGCTGAGCGATCGTGGGAGTTTGTCACAAGCCCAGCAGCCGCATGGCCCCGGACGAGAGCAGAGGGGTGGCCGTGCCCGGCGTGCGGCGCAGAGCAGTCCATGCAGCAGGGGAAAGCGTTAGACCTGACACAGAATTCCTCCTTAAACCACTAACGCATATGCTCACCACACTTGACATAACTGGACATAAATCCTTTATCCACCTCATAGAAAACCAGAACATGATTTTTCAGAGCAATTGCATTTCAGATATTCACTTCAGAGTCTCACTTTTCTGCTTTGTTCTCCTCCCGTCAATTAAACAAAGAGATGTAGAAGAACCAAGGAGAGAAATATGAGCAGCTGAAAAAGAAAAGTGCTGTCATAACTGTACAAGAGGTTGCTGGCATTTACAAATTCCATGTATTCACATTCAATATTTTCCGTATGAAGATCATCACTTAATATTAATGCTGAAGCTGTCTGGAGGATGGGGCCCCTCTTCAATAAATAATTTGCAGATACAAGGACAAGTACAATCCTTGCCCTGAGGAGCTTGGAAAGAATATCCTGCTTGTGTAAGTTGAAACAGAAAGGTGTTTATTTTTACTAAAATAAGTGCTCAACAAGCAATAACTAAACGAAAACTATTATTTCAAAAGGATTTAGAGTACTATTTTAATTATCCAATGTTTATAGAATTGAAAAAGTAGGAACATTTAGCTACTAATAATGACAGTCTCAAATACTTTTACTTTTTCCTCAGAAAATCCAGAGACTGGTATAATGAGATGCACTTTTTAAAAAGACAAGCTCTCCCGCTACAGGACTTGGCCCAGAGCGGTATAAACAAACTAGCATCCTCTTCAGGGCAATTTACACCTACCGGCCTCCAGAAATTTATATTGTTGAGGAACTTGGGGAATTCTACTGTGCCAAGTCCGAAAACATTGCAAGTTATTTTTGAGACCAGCAAAGAAACAGCGATTGCATACAAGTGTATAATACTGTGTTCAGGTTATGTAGGAATACAGATCAGGAAAAGTAACGAGGAAAAAGGGTAAGGGCCAGGAATTAAAGGTGTTGTGGGAACTCACGTACTCTTTCCAGATAATTCTTACCAACAGGAATGCTGAGAAACATCCCTCCTTCATTGTCAGTCAACTGAGGCTAGTCTGACTCTTGAGAAATGTGATCACATTGTCTCCGTACCTCACTCACGGGGTATGTGTGATATCCCAGAACACCTGGGAAGGAGGACGTTGTTAAGTTACCACCCCCTCTATATCACAGCCCAGTATGAGTACATCAAGGAAGCGATTCCTGACAAGCGCACACAAAGTGCTCTCTGGGTAACGCTGCCTATGGGCAGCACGGAATTGCTAGCGTGGGACAAGGATGAAGCGGGGATGGGACCGGCCCCACACGTGCCCTGCGTGGGGCTGCTGGGCTCCCAGAAGCCATCCCCAGGCTCCTTTCCGTGCGACACCTTCCTGCTGCCGTGAGCAGCACCAGAGCCTCAGGTGCATGGGATCTGCTCCCGTGCCTGTCTGCTGGGGCCTTTACAGCATCACCCGGCCCGTGGAGAAGCTCCAGCTCAGACACTATGATAGAGCTAGAAGAGGAAAAGACCCAGAAGAGAGAGGAGTACAGAAAGGAAAGGAAATCACTGCTTTAATCTACACCACATGTACAACACGGCTGAGCTACGAGCTCTAGGGAGTCATAACTCTGAACGTCCTGACTTTTGTGTGTTTAAAATCTCAACTGCAGCATTACAACATGGGGGTTTCTTTGCATTTAATTTAACTTTTTTCTTTGGGGAAAAAGAAAGTATGCTTTGCCATACAGTCAAAGAGACCACATGACGGACAGTCAAATAAATATCATCCACACTTTTATTTGCATGATTAAGCCATCAGACAGTAAAGTAAATGGAATGGAGTGCATTTATATGAATAACCTCCAAGGTACTTTGAGGCACATAAATAAAATAGGAATAGCAAACCATAGCATTTCATTTTCTCCTTGTTTAAAATAGTGCAACTCCAGAGTAACTCCTCTGAAACAAATGTAAAATCAATGTAAGAACAAATGGATACACATCTGAAAACCTCTCTGCTTTCCCCATTCTCACCCTACACAAAAAAGCTGATGATTTTAATTCTTTGTGAAGTCCAGGATATATTATGTGTCTAGACAAAGTTCAGTGCCTTAGTGGTTAACCAGATGTCTGATACGAGAGGGTATAGTGCCCATACATTCTTGCTCTGTAGGGACATCGGGAACATAGAACAACTTCCAAAGGCATAAAGAAGAAATGTGGACAAATTATTCTACTGTTCCCATAACTCACAGATGAGAGCGGCCCAGAGGAGAAGGATTTTTTTTTTTGTTTGCTTTTATATTTGTTTTTTTAGAGACTTCTGGACTAACTCTAGAGTGGTCCCATAGACTAAATGCCCTGTTGTGGCTGGAGTGTATCAGGTGTGCTCAGGAGCCTATAATCCAGTTTCATCGAAAGGAAGCTCACCCACATGCTCCAAAACTACCCCAAAAGGAGAAGCAAAGCCCAGTCAGGGCTTGTCCCCACAGTAGGGACAATCAGAAACACCCTCCTAATTTACACTAAGACGTTAACATAGGCACGCATTGTGCTGGAGAGGGAAGATGACTTCAGGTGATGAACTATGCCTCCTTCAAAGCAAAGCAATCAACCTTAGGAAAAGCACCCGGTTCTCGCTTCTCCTGTGGTGTGGACAGATTAATGCACCTACAGCTGGGAAAGCTTCAGGACATAATTGTGGAAATGCTTCCAAGGCAGCACATATGAATTCAGACATTACTTATAGTCCTTTATGACTCAGGCCTTGGTATGATGCTTACTCATGAGTCCTGTGCTTAGGGAGTGATGACAGAAAACGCTTTAGTATCCAGAAGCATGCAAATACCAAATGGATCTTATTTTTACCATCTCAAACAATAGTTTAATTCAACAACAGTGAGGAAAACGAATGGAGTTTTGTTTTAAATCAATAGTGAAGGCAATTCCGTATGATATTACAAATCACAACAGTGGAAAAAGTGTGAAAATTACCCAAAGTGATGATTGTAAGCGAAGAAATGTTATTAAAAAAAAAGTTATCTCAAGCTATGGAAAATGTTCTTTAACTTTCTTGTGCAGCCATGCGGTATTGTCCTTATGGGTAGGCTCATGTTCAAGGCCATGAAAACACCAAAGGTCGCAACTTCCAGACATGGTGAAATCTGGTGGCACCAACCACCCCAGGAAACTGCCCCAGGAACTGGATATTCTGTTCAGATCGTCTGTTGTACCAGAAATAGCGTGGCCAGCAGGACTAGGGACGTACTCGGCCCTGGTGCTGCCGCACCTTCAATACTGAGCAGCTCAGGTTCTTTCCAGGAAACTCCCGGATACCTGAGAGGTTATCTGAGCAGAGCTAGGCAGGCTAAGCCCCTTCTTGGATCTGTAACCTCAGCAAAGTGAAAGGTACGCGATGGTTATGTCGCCAGGCGCAGCAGTGAGAGACGGAGATAAGAAAAGCTGGCACAGCTCCCTAGAGAAGAGATGACTGCCAGTGACTGACCCTGAGCTACTACAAAGAGGAGCTGCTCTAGGGGAACTCCTGTGGAGAGGAGCATCAGCCATATGGGGATGTGCCAAAGTCTACCGAGCTCAGCAGCACAGCCAGGCGGCGATTCTGGAGGCAGGCAGCTACCCAGGATCATCTCTGGCATCGGGGCACCAGCCTGGGAGGCTGTGAGCACAGGGTGAGGAATTCCGCGGTCCCGCGGCAGGGGGAAGCGTGCGTCCGTCAGGTTCACCGGCACCTTGTGGGTGACAACGTGTTAGATGTTTCAACTCTGACAGAACAAATAGTCTAATAAAGAGATTTATTCAAATGTTTATGTCTGTATTCCCACTGAGGACTAAGTGAGATTAGAACCATTATAATTAACAATTAAAGTTTCATCCTGAAATGAGTGGGACCTTTGCCTGAGTAAGGATGGACTCCAAGCTGCACTACTATGCACTTCTTTTAGATAAAAACAGCAGCTGCTGTGAAAATAAGAGTGTTCTTTGGCAAGAAACTAAATTAAACCACATTGGAAACATTTAAAGCAAGAAATATTACCATCATAACAAACCTTAATTACTCTATCACGTTACCAGGAGAGATTTCGTCAACTCCCTCTGAAACACATTATACCAGTCATCCAATAAAAGTTTTAATGATCAATCTAAAATGAAAGTGAATCATGCCGTACCCTCTCCAGATTCCTCTTACCTACACACAGAATGTGATCTGAGCTGTAAGCTTAGCATACAGGCTGTGACTTGGAAAGTGTCTGAAATTCAGTGGACGTCTGTTCCAGGGCAGTTTAAATACCCCTTGGCGGCTTCTTGCTGAAGAAGCAAAAACTCAGTTTGCAAGAAGAAAAGTCAAGGGAGGGCCACATGAGAACAGGAAAAACTTTTTTTTGGAAAAACTTTAAGAAACATTGTTGTTCACTGCAAAATTAAGGCTTTACCTACTTGTGTTTAACTTCACTAGTGTGAACCTGCAACCAGTTAAGGGCATTCCCTGGGGCAAGCTGTGGCTGATCTTTACTCGGAGGGGCACTGACTGGAGGCTCTCTCCTTTAGTATCAATTTTCATGAAATGTGTAAAACCTTAATAGTTCTGAGACCTCTAATCCTCAGTCAAATTTGGCTGAAATTGGCTACCAGGTTCAGAAATTACTAGAGGACTGTGAGACAAGCAGCTGGATAGACGGAGGAACAGAAGAGCAGCACAATCAAGTGATTTGTCTTTCCTTATAAAAACAGTTTAAAAGAAAAGGGGCACGCTGAAAGCAGGCTATGAATCTTTTTTTTTGCTGATGTTCCTCTTTGATTATCAAGAGTCTTCCAAAGAATGGGGTGGAAATGTCATCCCTTGAAACCTTTCAAACCTCACTTGACACAACATCTGTGAATATATGATAATAAATTACCCTGTAGTCAGAGCATACAGTGAATAATTAAGTATTTCCAGTAGAATAGGCAGACTGTATACAGAGATGGTTCCTTGTCATATCTCTCTTCATGTAAGCAAATATATATGCATATATATACAGAAGTCCATAAAGGTCCGAAACAGTTTCTAAATGAATATCTCCTTCAGTAAGCCTTTTTAAGATTAAAAAAAATGCCACTATCAGAATGGAAATCCATAAGGCTTAAAAAGGACACTAGAGGCATCAGACCAAAAATGTCTTCCCTGCTGGGCTGTCTATTAAACCATCATTCCAAAGAACTACAATGAAAATAATTGGTTTTACTTAACATTTAGAATCACAGAATGGTTTGGGTTGGAAGGGACCTTAAAGCCCATCCAGTTCCAACCCCCTGCCATGGGCAGGGACCACCTCCCACCAGCCCAGGTTGCTCAAAGCCTCATCCAGCCTGGCCTTGAACCCCTCCAGGGATGGGGCATCAGGTCTGTATCTGAATGACTCATCCTGAGTGTCTGGTTATATGCACTTTGCCATTAATCATTCTGAGGAAAAACAATCTTAACTATCTCCTCCAAGCACATCTGGATAGCTTTGTTGAACAGAACGCACCCTGGCAGTTCGAAATCTCTTGCACAGTTATCTGCCCGTGTTCACTGTGTGTGCATCTACCAAAATGAACACCTCGTACTCACGCTCTCTGTTAGGATTGAGCAAACTGATTGCCTTATGAAGAACCCCGTTCAAATGAGTTTCTCCTCAGCATCTTGATTGTTAAACATCATCTTTACTGAAACTCCCCACCCAACGTTTGGAGCTGTGTTTCATTTTGTTTCACAGCCCTAACCGGAGCAGTCTTCACCTGCCCGGAGCCCCACGGCGTGCACAGACATATGGAGATGAGGTTTGGTAATGTAAATGCAACAACATTCGTTACAGGGTCACTGGCTGGGAGGTGGTGTTAAGATTCTGGGATCACAAAAGCTAAAAATATGATCATGTAGTTTATTGCAAAAAGCCTCAGAAACACCCACTGGTATGTACTGCCTCCGAGCTGCAATGCATACGGGTTATATTAAACAAATATTACCTCTCTTTAAAAAAAAGGCAAAAAACTCTTGAATGCCATATTCATAGATCAGTTCTGATTTTCACTAGGTTTTATTTTTATATTCATTTTTTTATTAACAGCAAGGGCAAAGAGAGAAAGCAGGGAGTAACATGGCACGCACAAAAGGAAATCTCAGCTGATTACTCACTGGTAAGCCAGGGAGAACATCTGCACTGTCAGGAAATTTTGAGAGGCTATACAATGCCTCTAAATGGGTTTTTAGGTGCCCACCTTAGTAGTAGCTACAGGCAGGACGTGTACTACTGCTTTCCTTAAATTAATGGTGTGCCTGAAAGATCCAGTTTAGAAGTCTAAAATTGCTCTTGGATTCTTATCTGGCAGATCTATCTTTTGAAATGTGAGCATCCAGGTGAGGTCCTACAGAACGCAATGGGCACTGCACCTTTTCAGCATCTTTAAAAAGAATTGGAAACTTTTAATTATAAGCCAAGTATAGGCCCACAAGGCAACAGACTAATCCTGCTCAAGTCCATGGAAACCTCCTGCCTTCAAACCTGCCTGTCGATCGCAACATGGTCCAGATTTCACTGTCAGCTTTTAGAAGCAGCTTCACAAGTTACTGGAGCCACATCCTTCTGGGCTGAGCGAGCTCTGGACTCCAAAAGTTGGTTTGTTTTCAAAGCCTGACTGAGAGCTGCACGAAAACAGAGAGCTGTCATTAAGAAGAGGATGGAGGGGCTCTACCCAAGCGGCTCCATCCCCTGCAGGGGTGTGATTCTCCCACATCTGCCTGTGTGGGCCAGGTGCCAGGGCCAACGTACTTTTTTACAGACTACAAGTAATTTCCTTCTCTCTTGGCAGCACCTCATAAGAGCTAGCAACTGATGAGTGGACGACAGAAGGAATCCTGCTCATGAACCATGCCAGACTTCTGACAACGATGTTTAACTGCTCATGGAAAGAAAAGTTTAGGGGATACAGAGACTTAGTTACAGTACATTGCAATGAATCTTCCCATCCATGTTGCCTGCAGGACCATTAAAAATAATTTATTTTTTTCAGTGCAGCCAATGAAAATTCACCAGAATTTCCAGTTTTGCTATGTACGTTTGGCAAACCATTTTACGGGACTTGCAGCCTAAAACCCTAGAGAACTGCCTGGTTTTGCCAACTTTTCTCTTAGGGACAGCTCACAGCATCCCAACAGATTTTTCTCTTTCCGATCACAATCCTGCACAGATGTACTGACACCAGGAATTTTCAGAAGAATTAAGATCTGCATCCCCAAGCCACAGGGGACACAGGGATGATAGCAAAATAACTGCAAAGATTAATGATGCCTGCTCAGAACAATACCACGTAAAATGAAATGTAGATTAAAACAAAGGGGAAAATGAGGCAATTTTACTTGCAAAGTGAACGGAAAGCTGCCATTTCAGCCAGCAATCCTGCATGTTGCCTTTGTCTTTGGTTACCCAGTAATGGTTAAAACCATTTTTACCTGCATTCTCTGCACTTCAGTGAATTAAATTACTCAACCTACTATTTCTTAACAGTTTTACCATTCTGTGTCATGAATAATTCTAAACATAAGCTGCTAAGAAATAGCTCCTTCAGTTTAAAGGCAAAATTCTTATTGATGTCCAGAGAGATCTGAAGGACTAGTGAATAAGGGCAGCTGATCAGTCCTTTTTGTCCTACTGAAGCAATTACCAAAGCTGCGGGGAAAGCTGCGTTAACACAAAAACACCTGGAGTTAAATTTTTCTCCTCCTGGCTCAATGGTAACATCAGAAAAAGCATGTCTAAAAATCTCTCTCTTTTGAGAAAAGTTACACTTAAGGTGTGAAACTCAGGATGTTGTGGGACACTAAACTGGGTTTCAGAACCTGCCACTACTTCCCAAGTTCAGGTCCTGAGACCCTGTTGGAATTCAATGGTTTGGTGGTCTTCCACTGCTAAAACCACCATGGTGATGGTGACAACGGCTAAGGTGATTAGAGCACTTAAATCTCAGAAAGGATGGGCAAAATGAAACCTGATCCAGGATTACCCTCCTGGATTCCCACACATTAAGTTGCATCTCAGTTGTACCTGAAGCATGTAGGAGCAATTTTCCACTTTACCCTAGGTTCAAAGTCACTGAGGAGAGGACAGGTATTAATGCTGCTTTGGGAAAGGTTAACCTGTGCCAGGATATACACTGGCCTGAATATAAGAAACACGCCACCTCTAAACCTTTGGCAAACAAAGACAAAGAGCTGCCAAAATCAGAGAGAAAATTAATCTGCAAGATGGTTCTGTTACTCCACTTTGGGCAGGCTCTGTAGCTGCCTGCTCTCAGCCCTGCGCAAACGGGCTGGTATCCCCTAGGAGATGAGATGCTCATCAGATGCAATGGTTTACGAGATGTTCGATGACTGCATCATTTCAGAGCTCTGAAAGGATTTGTGAAACACTGGCAAGTGCTTCCTATGCAAATATTGCTGATTTTCTACCAGGAGAACTTTGGATTTCCAAATCAACAGTTGGGATTGTTGCAATAAATCCCTATTTGTCATACTGCATTGCTGCTTAGTATGTTTGCTTTCAATGGCAAAATCATATATAGGGAGCAGAAAAGCAAATGGTGACCAATCAATCACAAACAAAATGTAAAGGTCTTGAAAAGTTTGGTCATAGAGCCATACATTCTGACATGATCAGAGCTGCTTACACATATATGCAGTTGGCACAAAACTATAAAATAATAGTAAGTAAAAAAGTATTCTTGAAGGAATTTTTTCATGTGCTCTCTTCTCTCAACCTATGAGAGAATTCCCTCTTTGACATGATTTGAAATACATCAGGAACATTTTAATCCTACATCAGCATACCCTGAAGTTAGTTATTTCTCATTTGCAACACTGTTATAACGATCTGCAGAACCAGAAGGATTTTCCTTGGTATAATTTTTTGGTCAATGAAAACTGCCACACTCGAGCTCGTGGATTTAAGTGCGCATTGATCAGTCTTGTTCACACTGCTTCAGCAAGTAGTTCCACCAAAATGAATGAACCAGGTACTGTTCCAGCATGTCTTGATCCAGAGCCTAAAAATGTCTCTTAACCTCAGTTTAACTTAGTGCAAATAGAGGAATATACTGAGCTAGGAGCGGTGACATCTGAAATACAAACACATTGAACTGTATTCCAAGCTAGCTGGAACGCTGGAGGATTAAAAACTGGAAAAATGGATTTTGTTTTAGTGAGCTGAGGTGGGATGTTGTTGTTTATGAGGCAGCATGTTGAATCATCCCTTACTTCCAAACCTTCAGTTTTAGGAGCAGCCCAAGCAGTACTTAATTACAGTTCTGTCAGCAAACCCTAAAAGTACACTGAATTATGAAGGGATGGAATAGCTGGGATATGTGCAAATATGAAGACACCATGTAAGACAGCCTTTTGGTGTTCTTCTGCAGCTTGCAAACTAAGGTGTACGGTAAAACCTGGAACCCTACTACCTGCAAAATGTTCTGCTTTGGGCTTCTGGTATCAAGACAGGCAGTCAGTCACCTTATTGGTTTCTGTATGAAAAACAGATATTCCTTCTATTTATGTCAACATTGTGTAAATCAGCTTGAACATTTTCATTAACAGATATAATGAAATTCTGTACCTAAATACACAGATGAATGTTTCAAAAATCTACATCCCATTACCCTCAGGCAGGGCAGAACAACACACAGCTGAAAAAAAAAATAAACCTCACTTCTACAACAGTGATAGCCAAAGCCACTCAGTTGTTATTTGAGGTCAGAGTATGCAGCTAGCGAAGACATTTTCAGTATTTGCAGTAACAGCTTGATTCCTGTACGTGTTTTGCCAATGGGAGGACAAGCATTTTCCTCTGAGTAACTCCTTACACCTCCCAAGGGGCTGCACGAGCAAGACACACATCCCCTGAAGGCAGCAGGGAACACCACGTTTGCTGTGATCCTGACCTAAGCCCAAAAGAGCAAGGCCCTTAGGGCTGTCATTTCAAGCAGCACTACCTACACCTCTCCCCTCAGTCCTGTAGGAGATCTTTACTTCACCACTATGGGAAAAGAAGTATGAACACGTCCATTTCTGCTCTTACACTTCCCATGATTTCAGCAGTTCCTGAGGTCTGATACACAGACAGGTCTTGCTGGAGACTGATTGCAGGCTGCTTGCCAGAAAGATCAAGTAAGATATGTTAAGCTTCATCAACCACATGGACCATATGGAACTGCCTTGTCTTTTTAGAGGATGTATTTTTCCCTGAGGATTTCTAGCATTTTAAAGTTCTACTATATTAAGCAGAATTTATAATAATTTCAGATAAATTTAGGATGACTGTGAGCCTCAGCACAGAAGTCCACAACACCGACAGCAATTGTGCAGAAGCGCTATGTTCTTTGATGGTAAAATTCTTTAACTTGTGTGATTATATTTTCAACTGTAGAAACATTAGATAGCAATTATTAATAACACAGTGTTTAAGGTTTGTTGTACTCTGCATTAGATGCAACCAAATATTTATTAAAAAGCTGGTTTTGTCGTCATGTCTGAACTGCAACCCCAACAGCCCCTCCCACCCCTCAGCACACACACGTTTCCCCATCCTATCTTCTAATTCTACTCATCTACTTGTATTTTTTTCCTGTTGGACAAGAGACATGATGCTCTGCATCCCGCAGCTAGACACACACCTGACAGGCTGACTAACACCTGACTCTTGATCTACGTGGCTGCCAGGATTTCCAGCTGGAAATCGAGTCTCTCATCCTCTGGCAGATGAACAGATCGGTTCAGGGGCTGCCTTCAGTCCCTGGAACTACTGCAGAAGATTTTTCCCTTCTGGGATCTCTACCCTAGTTTTAAACTTGCTGGAACTGGCCTGCGGGTTACACAAGTGTTACAAAGGGACTAACAGAGGTCCTGGGGCATGACTGCAGAAGCCTTATTTCCTCAGTGAACTGGGTTAAAAACTGACTCACACCTGACCTCAGAAACTACTACATGTGAAGTAACGGCTGGTGAATGCAAGAATGAATGTTCATCTGAGCGGTTAAACTTCAGGTTTTACCAGATCACGCTCATAGGAGGCAAAAGGTGGTGGCTATCTAACTAGCTCACGATTTCCACTGTTTCAAATCCTCCAAAGCCAGTGAAGCCCATTGCAAAAGGCTCCACAATAGGATGTCAGTTCAAAACTCTGGCAAGGAATAACCTTACAGGTTTTAAAATCCTCCTTCGAGCCCTCCCTATCCATAGTTGAAGGAAGAGTGTGTTGAATAGAACAAGATGCACAGCCCTTGCACAGTGTTACTGAAATTCGTAAATTAGGAATTTCTCCTAAATAGAAGATTGTCCTGAAAATGCTCTAAATTTTAGGTAGAAAAAAAGAAAAATTAAAAAGCTATAATAATGCATGACATAATAAAAACCAGCCCTTAAAACACAGCCCCCAGAACCTCTAGAGAAAAATATATATTAAGTGCATGACGACATTCACCACATTTAATTCTTTATAATGTGTGATCTCAGGAATCTCGAAAGTAGGAGCAGAAGATACCAGTGCTACAGAATCTAGAATACCTCCCAATAATCTGCAACAGGAACAGCAGTTTATTGCAAAACCAGTGCTGTGCTCCTTTGTGTGCCAGGTCAGATCTGTGCACAGTAACTGTAAGTTCCACTAATAAATGTCAGGAAAAAACTGTAGTTTCTATTATTTCACAGCAACTTCAGAAACAGCACAGGATCAGCACCACTGTCTTTACGTTCTTTAGCAATGTGATCATTAACAATATCTTCAAAGGAGATGGTGGCTACCCAACTGCATTTCAGTCCCTGGAAAGTCTCTCTATGGCTTCCAGGAGAGCTGGACACCATTTTATATTAATTCTATTTCTTCATAGAATGATTTGCATTTTATGCCCAAGGTAAATAATACCAAAACCTCTAAGAGGCACAAAATCTCCTAGAACATACCTTCTGCCCTGCCTTTATTCCCCAAAAGCAATCCTGAGCAGAGGCATACAAATTTAATGAACTAGTTTTTGGCAAGTTTTGCCCATCAGTTAAATGTTTATTATCTTTTTTAAAGTAAAACAAGTATGCTCAATCAAAATTGAAGCTTAGAAACACTGCTGGGAAGCTAGCTACTAAAATATCTCCTACAGAACCACCACCAAAAAGATGGAATTCCTATAAGTGGGAGAGAGGAAATGTCCATTGATTTCCACAATGAATATGGACAGATCAGACCCAACCCTGCAGCATGTAAGTAACAGCTGTTGATTTACTGCATCTTGCAAGCTTTTCTTGGAGGAACACAGAGGCCAGAATTTGCAAGCCAGTTATATTTTTATTGAAGTATCATCAAGACCTAGGGATAACTCACCGGGGCCCCAGGAGCGTAGTCCCAGCTGATGAGCAATGTGGGATGCAGCAGATGCACTTCAGGAACAGCCACCCATGTGCACAGCCTCCCCCATCCCGCCTACTGCTGCATTTGGCATCGAGACAAAACAGAGGGGGTTGGCAAAGGCAGCAGTTCCAGAGGAAACCACAGCCTCTCTGCAGAGCAGATAGCAGCCCCCAGAAACAAGTGCATAGGCACAGGCCATCCCCAGTCAATACAGGGTATAGAGCACACACGCACCCAGCAGATGCAAACCTCTGCCCACGCATGAATGTGAAAACCTTCCAAATCCAACCCCCACTTGTTCTGGTTTGTTCAGGGAGCTCATCCTGCTCTTAGCAGACAAAACTTTAACCTAAAGCTCTACTTACATATGATCACAAAGAAGTTTACTGTTAGGAATAATACCTGAATGCACAGCACACACCCTAGTTTAATTACAGGAAGAACACTGCGAGCATCATTTGCTCTCTCTTACGTAACTGCACATGCATGAACTATCTTCAGCGTACACAACTGCATTTTATTTAAAGTGTATGCCATTGCTTTTAGATTTAGATGAGCTCACGGTATTTGAAAAGTAATGTAAATATATTATTGCTATAGTCATGCTGTGCTTCCTGACCAAATTTCCTTAACATGTGATGCATACACTGAGAAGACTTCCCACCCTCCTCCAGGGATATATTAAATATCTTGGGAACACACTGCCCCAAGTAATGATTCTTTTCCATATCCATATACAAGAGTATGTCCCAGAGTCTTCACTATCCTCTGGATCTGTTCCCAGAACAATTTCAGGAAATTTCTGGGCCTTTCTGTATAAGTAAGCTTTCCTAAAATACTCTTTGGGAATAGACTCTAGAAGCAGATGGATCACAAACACTGGAGCCCAGCAGGAAGCAGATTGTTAGCAAAACCAGCATTTACACACTTGTAGTTCTTTAGGACTTTTCTTTTTTAAAAAAAGTGATGAGTTATGGGTGAAAACCTAACATCATCCATTCTGGTCTTCTGAGCAGCCTCTTACTTACATCTGTGGCATCCAACTCTATTTGTCTGCTATCTTCATCCGGCTTACCTTCATGATGTTTGCTGAATTTGTGCTAGTGAGACAATGCTCTGCCTCATTTGGATAAATAAATAATTAAATTTCATATAACTTCCTTGGCATTGTGAGAACAACAAAAGGATTCTTGAACAAAAATGTGTCTCTTGTCCTTTGTTGATGGGATGGCCCTTAGAGATCTAGTGAGTGGGCTATTCTAGGCAATAAAGTGGCGAAAGAGAGACAAGTCAGGGATGAATCTCAAGGCCTATTCATTCCAGTTCCCTTCGGAACTGTACCAGCTGTGTTTCACTTGACATTACAAAAGATACACAGGTATGAATTATACTCTTCCGGAGGCGAATATGGAAGCATATTAAGAACCAGTACCACTTCAATTGGATTTCCCAGTTCCTGCCCTTTGGATCAGGTTTTCCTCTATCCCACACATAATGTTTATCAAAACTTGTCAACACTGGAAAGCATGAAATATAACCACAGGAAAACAGACTGGCCAATATTTGGGGAATAGGTCTTTGATTCTTAAATATTTCTAAAAGACTGTAACAAGAAGTGATTTTTTAAAGTATTTCATGTTACCATTAAGTCCTTATTTACTGCATTGGAGTTAAACTTGTTCGGTAACTGCAGTGGTTTCGTATTTACATCTGACATAACTAGAGATCAAAATTTACAGGGAAATATTTGCTTGAACATAATTGCACTTGCAAGCATTCTTTCCCACTAATACTTAAACTTTTATCTCAAAGTATTCTGAGACAAACCACTGATGCACAGCTAAACAACTTGGCAGTCAGGAAAAGCAATATTTCAACAATTCTTCAGCTTATTGTTGTCTCAGCATGAAACCCCATACTCACTTTATGAAAAATATTACAACATCTCTAGGGTGTATAAAACAAATTGCTTTTAATGCAGCAGCTTTGGCTCATATTAAAAGCATGTGGAGATTATTTTCTCTCTTTTTGAAGGTAAAATGAGTTAACTCTGCCAATACTGAGAGGAAAAGTTCTAATGCTCTTAAGTACTCCATAAAAACACCCAGATCTCCAAGTTATCTTTCAGTGACAATGTAGGTATCACGTGAAACACTACACACCTAATATATAAAATTTATGTAATAGATTATTTTTTGCAGGCTTTCAGGTATAAGCAAGACATTTCATTTCTAATTTCATTCTAAATAAGTCTTTTTAATAAACCAACATTATTTTCAGGATACAATCATCCACTTCAATGAAGCAAACTGTCAATAAATACATGCATTTTTATACTGTTTTGCAAGTGAATAGAATACTGCCACCTTTTGGCTATGATCTGGACTTAAAAATGAGACTTCTCCATAAAACTTCTAAAAACATTTGACATATAATGACTATTTTGAAAAATTCAGTATCTCACCAGGCTAATGTTATGCTTATCATTAACATATTGTTGATGAAAGAATAAAACTTTTCATACTTAACTGCATAGTATTATCCTATTGTTTCTCGATAATGAGCAAGCACTTTCACAAGGGCTTTTGTCTTTAGCAGAAAAGCAGCAGGCATAGCTTTGACATCAAGTTAATGGAATTACTACTTTGCACTCATGGCAATTCCTCTACTGCTTAGAGTAATATAATGACACTTTTGTGTAACCCATACACTCAGCCTCACAAACACTGAGTCACTGATTCTCAGAAAATTCTTACTGGAGAATTGTTGAGTCTAATAACATATAAGCGTTTTAAAACACAGGTGAAAGGCAAATAAGTCTTTTAGCAACCTCCAAAAGAAGGGCTCTGAAGTCTCCTTACGGTGAACAAACAATGCCACTAGAAAAGGCAGTGCAGCAGAACACAGGGTCTGGGATTTGGGGTTAATCCCCAGCAACTGTTCCAAGTCATTGCAGAGATTCTCCCAACTGTGAGCTAATCAGGTTTCAATTTAATTCATTTCTGCTGGATAAATTAAAAGAGAGGATTTGATCCATCTTTGGGGAAGAGTTTGCTGATTGAAAAGTTCAGGAAAAGAAGCACTCCCTTTTTTGTTCCAGTATTTGTTCTGTGAATGGGGGTGACTGGCTCTCGAGTTAGGTGGAAGGACTATCACTGACCCGAGGGAGGGCTGCTGTAACTTAGGTCCCGTGAGCCTACAACACCTTGACTGTGAATTCAGCTAGCTATACTCTCCCTTTCTGCACTGTCAGAAGATAACCAGTAACTGGATGAAAAATGCAAAGAGAACCTAAACTCCCCTAACTTACAAGAAGAAAGGTTCCTACCCAACTCTGTGTGAAAAGCTAATGCCGTAGTTCAGTGGAAGATGATTTTCGATTGTAAGGACTGTCATACAAACATGCCTTAAAGAACGCGTTAAAAAGCGATAACCACAAAGCATTTTGCCACTGTGAAGGCAGGGTCCTTGTACCAGCCTTCTTCCTAGTACTGCCAATACTTTATATGGAAACTTTATTAAACCATATCAGCGTTAAGTACGGGGAATTCACCAGACTGGAAGCTTAATTTCCATCTACAAGTGTAACCATTGGAAATACATACTGACAAGGACATTTTGGAATTGTAAGACATCATTTGCATTTAGAGAAGAACAAATAGCAGGATACACAATTCACACACTTTCAGATACCAATACACTAGTTTCCCCTCTTAAACCAATCACATTTAAAATATCTGCATTTTTTCTGAGTATTGGCAAAGAGAATTTTTACACATAGACGATCCTAATGTTCTAACTAAAACTGTGCAGGCTCAGCTTGAAACTATTAATACAGAAAATTAGTTCTTCATAATTAAGCAAGTGTATGAACAATTTCACTTTAGACACTTCCTCCCCCCATCTGTCCTATTCAAAACTATTTTTACGAAAATAATCTGAAAAGAACAACCAGTAATAGCAATAATATTTACAAACTCCTTGTAGTTTGGAAACTAAATTTGAAGCAGGATTTAACTGTGACAAATAGCCTTCACTAACCTTTACAAATTCGCCTGTAGGGATAAAATGACAAATGACTCTCACAATGGGGCTTGTTAGACTCCTAGACTATGGCTCTAACACGGCCCTTCAGGAAATACTATTTCAGATTATATCAGCACTTTCATTTTTCAGGGCCTAATAACTGTTTGAAAAAAATAACCAACCAAAAAAACCAAAAGAAAACACCCCCACACACCTTCCCCATGGGATGAAACTTAACACGTAACACCATGAACAAACGTTGCTTCAACAACTTAAAACACATCACAGTTTCCTAATATTCCGTGCCTGTATGTATCTCGGGATGCCTGTATTTCTGACACACAATACTGTAAAAGATTAGCACAGGCAACTGAAATGTTTTCAGTATTTTGGGAGGGGCAAGGAAAATTGGACATCTTATATTTCTTTAAATATCGTAAGGTGACTTAGCACAGTGGGGAAAATGCTGTGCTGCTGCAGTCAGTTATATCATCTGTTACACTAATGCTCTGGTCTTCTGATCCTCTAAAATCCACTGAAATCAACTGATCCTGCCCACTGCCTTCAATAGGTTTGGATCAAACTCTCTAAAATTATATCATGCCACAGGAGGCTAGTCTACAAGGACATGATACCAGACATTTAGAAACACCAGTGTTGTTAGGCAAGGAGGGAATAATTCTTTAGATATAAGACATCAGATTTATTGACTGGAAACGCTAATATAAGTTGTGTAGATCAATATTGTATTATGTGAGAAAGAGTGAGAAAGGAAAGTCAGCTTCACCTTCCTTGCTCAGGCTGCATTTAGAATGGCGATCCTGAGCCAGTTTGTACTGGGAGAGGAAGTCACAGCATCTCAGTCAGTAGCTACCCTCCCTTTATTGTCAAGGGAGAGAGGACCCCAAGGCCACAGAGTGAATCTGATAATTTGACATGAGTGCCTACACCATCTCTCCTTCCACTGCTTGTTCCTAAAGCAGCCAGCTGGGTCTTCGTCTGTTACAGTATCTGCAAAAAGCTAAGTGGTGGAGTCAGTAGATGGATGTTAATAACAAGTTAATATCTTCACTTCAGATACGCCTTTAATAATAAAAATTTCTCCTCACTGCAGGCTGCATCTTTCCTTTTTTTATCCATTTCTAAATTCGCTGAGAGTTTAAACTGGCCAGTGCAATTGATTAATAGTGAGAATAGGGGAGTTAGAAAATGTGAGAACACCTGGCTCTCACACACCTTAGCACAGAGCTGCTAACAAATTTATAAAGCGTGTTTAAAAAAAAAAAAATCTAAACCAAACTTTGCCTGCTCACTGCTGTCTCTATCCCTGCACCCTTCAGGAGTGTAGGAGAGAACCTCCTGCACACGTGTGCTCTGCTTCAAACGCACTGAGTTCATCTCACACTTTGTCAGGCTGCAATCTCTACTGTTGCATCTTCCAGCCTCCGTGGATGTGTCTGAACTGCTCTGCAAGCTCTGTGGTCTCTCGTTCCCAGCCTCCCAAATATCCAGACCCTGGAAAAAAAGTGCACTTAGACCTCCTTCTGCTATGGAAAAAAGATGCCAGGGTGTGCGTGGAGTACAGAGCTGTTCATGAACACAGAGAATTTGCTTCCTTTTCTGTCCATCAGCTACTTAATGTATTTTTTCTGCCTTACCTATCTGTAATACGTCAACTTATGTCCTGTTATGTGACTTGTTCCAGCAAATGTTTTAGTTGCTGTTTCTCTTACCCATTTTTATCCCTATTTGGATCTGCTGTACCATCTCCCACATTGTACCCCACAAAAATTGCCCTTAGCTTATTTCTTTGAGCTGCATTTGCGTAATTTATTATCTCCATATGATCTTCTAGTAATATTCTTACACAACTTTATCTCATGTATCAATCATCCATTCTGCATATTGTCCCACAATTATCACAATGAATGTAGGCTACTGCAGCTGTGGAAGAACAATGCCTTCAAAGACAGCTCTCAAACAAAGGAAGAGAAATGAACATCTTCACCACAACCCCCGCCCCCGTGAGAAATTCTGCTTTCCACTGTCTTAGTCATTACCGACTGGAGGCCCCTACAACAATTAAGTACTGGAAGAGACCAGACTGAGGTCAGATCTTTTCCTCTTTCCTTGGTTCTGCGACCAATCTATTGTGCTAGCTCTGAGTAAGTCTTTATCATCTCCCTGCTTCAATTTTCCTCCTCAACAAATGCACTTAAAATGTTATCCCTCCCGGAGAAGTTAATTTGAGATGAGTACAGGGAGCACTGTAAGACTGGAATGTTTTTCTTGTAGTTAGCATGGTGACTCAGTCCACTTCCCATGAACAAAGCCTGAGAGCAGCAAAGGTTTCTTTTTGTATTTTCAGGCATCTTTGTTGCATTACTGTTGTAGGAAAAAAAAAAAAAAATTAAACACTAGCAGGCAGCTGATAACTGGGTCTATACCTGTGTGAATGTCTGAAACTGAACTTTTGAACTCTCTGGAAGACTGCTGCTTCCTACCCGCAGCCAGTACAGTCTGGCTCTAAATTTTGATAAAACTGGGACTGAAGAGTTGCACATCCCAGCTCCTCCAATTAATACAGAGACAGAATCCCAATTAGGAGGCTGATCATGCATTGTGTTTCTCCACATACACTACTTGAGAAAACGAGAGGCTAGGGGCCTCAAAGAAGGGTTCCCAGAAAAGAAAATATGCCTTTGGAGAGGAGAAACAGACCTGGAAAGAAGGTGGCGAAAATCCCATCTGGAGGAAGGATGCTGGAGACCAGGGAGTATGTGTGGAAATGACTGTCGGGGGTGCTAAGGGACCTCGCTCTCCAACACATGAGGAGAAGACTGAGGTACTCAACAACATTTTTTGCTTCAGCCCTCACTGACAAGCTCTCTTCCCACACCCCTCAAGTGGATGCACCGCAAGACAGGGACTGGGGGAGCAAAGTCCCTCCCACTGTAAGAGAAGATCAGGTTTGTGACCACCTGAGGAACCCGAACATACACAAGTCTATGGGACTTGACGAGATGCATCCCAGAGTCCTGAAGGAATTGGCCAAGCCATGATATTGGAAAAGTCACGGCAGTCAGGTGAAGTCCTTGGTGACTGGAAAAAGGGAAGCATTGCACCCATTTTTAAAAAGGTTAGACAGGACCCTGGGAGCCTCACCTCTGTGCCTGGGAAGATCACGGAACAGATCGTTATAGAAGCTATGCTAAGGCTTGTGGAGGACAGGGAGGTGATTCAAGACAGCCAGCATGGCTTCACCAAGGGCAAATGCTGCCTGACCAGCCTAGAGGCCTCCTCTGATGGTGTGAGTGCATCAGTAAACAAGGGAGGAGCTATGGATGTCACCTGGCTCAACAGGTATAAGGCTTTTGACATGGTCCCCCACAACATCCTTCTTTCTAAATTGGACATACACGGATTTGATGCATGGACTGTTCAGTGGATGAGGAACTGGTTGGATAGTTGCATCCAGAAGGTAGTGGTCAATGGCTCACTCAACATCCACACATCTCATTCCAACCCAAACCATTCTATGATTCTATGACTATACATCTCTTTTCCTCTGGTTTTCCCCTTAAGCTCCTGGGGCAGCTTACTTGAGCAAGCTTACTGTGGGATTGATCCGTCTACTCGTGCTCCAGTCAGCAGGACTTTTAAGAAGGTTGTGCAGTGTTCATGTTACGAGCTGTAGACCTCTGGATCAGAGCTGACTGGTTCCTAATGAACCTACAGAGCAAGCAGGGCATGCACAGTGTTTAAATTTAGGTATTACTTTTGCTCAAGTGTTTTAAAATCCTGTATTTAGGAGTCAAATTTAGGGCTGTGAATGTTAGACATCTGCAGCCCTTATTAGAGCAATACGGTATCCGTAATGTGCTGTAATTACTCAAAGGAAGATGACCAGTTTCATCAAAGTTGGACGTCAATAATGCAGTAACTAAAGAAACTAATGCAGTACTAAATAAAGGAGTAACAAAATATTTACAATATAATAAAAGAAGAAAACAAACCAAAAACTAATTCATCGCAAGCTGGTAAAGTTCTGCAGGCACTACCTAACATAAATGAATGTGACAAAAAATTATTTTACCCTCCCTTACTTGGAAAAAGCTCAAAAAATATTCTGTTTCATGAAATGCACCCTCTTGCAACATAATGGTTGCAGTTTGCAACCCTTACACTAGAGTCCTTGTGAAACAAACATCCTCTCCGTTTTCTATGTATTAAAAAAACTTTGACAACATCTAAAACACTAAACCTTGGAGGTAAACATCTTAAGCTCAAATAGTTTCAAACATTTCCTGAACAATGAAGAGAGGTGCAAATTTTTAAAGCCACAGTCATCAAATATCTGAGACCAAAAAAAGACCACATAACAGGAACAGGGGTCATGAAACTCATGGCTACAACCAGGTTTATATCAAATTCAGATTGCTTTCAAATTGTGTTAAAAAGCTTGGTGATATAAATATCTGTATTGCTTCCAACTGAGGTTTTCATATACCATCATTCCACAAATGTTTAACTTTTCAAAACTGAACCTAACCCAATCCATCAGTCAAGGGCAGAGAAAGAAGATACAGTAAGAGCTGGTTGCTGTTCATCAGCAGGTTGTGTTCCTTACATATATAAACTATATAAAATAATATTCACTGCAAGCCACTGCACACTGATTATACTGGAACTTTTTCATAATAATCTATTATGTTTCCTGAAATACCTCCTGGGGATATAACATTTTAAAATGTTTCCCACTGGAAAAATTTCCCTTTTCCCCCTCCCTTTTATTTCCCTTTTCTTATTTTTTTCTTTTTTTAATTTAAATCAAAGGAGTAACAGTCTTCCTAATGAATTTCAGGTTACATAACACATGATTTCTTGTACCCCTTAAGATATAGTGCTATTTTGAAAAATAACTTTAGAATACACCTATTTTGAAAAACCTCATTTGTTTCTCTGATCTCCAGTTCAAGTATACTTCACTCCAATGGTTTTTCTCCAAATCTCACTCCTATAAACAACTTGGGATTGGAAAGCAAAGCTGGTTTCTTTCATGCTCATCCATCCTCACCAATAATAAAGATTTCAGATTAAATTATGCCCTTCTTCACTGATTACAATACTCTGGGATAAAAAGCTTCAGTTACAATTTCCTTTGCCTTGTTTTGTATATTTAAAGTATGCTATGTCATACTTGCAGAGCCAAATTCATTTATTCCTAAGCAATCCAACTAAGCTCACTGAAGTTTTCTGTAATTCCCAGACCGAGCTCTGCCTTCGAACAGGCTTTTCAAATCTTTCTTGAAAGCACAGAATTGGACAAGCTGGTAATACTAAAGATACATCTGTTATTTTCAAATTAAATAACGCTTTCTCCTACCTCTTCTTGTTATCTTGACAAACAAAATCAAAATTTTACCACCGGGGTGGAAAGATAAAAACCATTTCTATGTAAAAGGTTCCCCCCTCCATTTCTTTGATACGCTGCATTTAAAGCAAAGTCATAGACTAAGAACAGGCTCAAAGCCACAAGTCATATGGGTTTGCCTGCACCTATAATTTTAACCCTATGATGTGCCAGTATATTATGATACGTGATGTATCCTTTAAGAAGATGTTAGTCAGCAGAGACATCTATATGTATGGGATCCAACCCTTAAGCCTGTATTCTGACAGGCATTCTATATTTGTATGCTAGGAGAAAAGCAAGATTTTTCCCCACAAGTGAAACATACACATAAAACCCCTTTCCTTACGAAATAATTCTCTCCTTGTTTCCTCTGTTTTTCATCACCTTTGTGGACGGGGAAAAAAAATGTATTCCATCTACTTGTTTTACAAAAACCTGAGTTTGATTTAAACCTTGAGAGAGAAAGTATTAGAACTGACTAACTTCTATTCCAATGCTCACTTGATTCAAAGTATTGGTGAACCTTGCAACACCATAGAGTTCCATAAATTGTTTGGGTTTTTTACAGGAGCAGTATTTCCAAAAATACAGAAAAGGTCATGTTGAAAGTTGAGGAGAGAGCCTAACACCACCCATCGGTAAAGTACAATCAGGTAAGCATTGCTGCCCTCAGTTTTTTAATACGGCCATCCTTTCGAGCGAGGAAAACCTGCTTATACAAGTTCTACTAGTATAAATGCAGAGTAACTCCACTCAATCGTCATTCCATTAGACAACTTCTTTACTCATATCCTTGCACCAGAAGAAGTATCAAATAATTATAAAGTTTTAACATGGTACTTTCATTTTAGACCCTTGTGTTTCCTCGTTTTTTTTCCAAATACTTTAAATAACACATCAACATAGTAATCTTCTATTCTATGATGGTTCAGCTAAATTATGAGATACACTTAGTGTAAATTTGATTGCTATCCTGAAATAATTGACGGCAGTGAATTCTTCCAGGTGTCACACTCTTGATTTTAGGAGTATTTTTATTTTAGCAAATGTAGAAATATTTATGGAATGCAGGAATTAAAATCTTTTTATAGATATAAACAAAGCTAGAAGAAAAAAACAAGACAGAAACCTAATTTCTGAATTACAAATATGAAAAAATAAAGAGATAAGATTTGAATCACATTGTCTATCTTCTGTGTCAAAGGATGTGGAAGAAGTTAATAGGTTCAATTTCCCTGAGACAGAAAAATATTTGACTATGATTTCCCAGTGATTATTTAATGCTAACAATTCAAAGAATGTTGGACTCCACTGTTGTGTTAACAAGATAAATGTCAACCAATTATGTAAATGGATCCTTCAGACGAAAGTTCCTCACTATTTACGAACTATGAAATCAGAAGACACAGGCCAATCAAGATACATTCCTGTTGATTTTCTTAAGATATTTTGCTAGATAATTCTAGCCAAAAGGCTTTTATTTAATGAACTGAACTAGCAATCGAAGTACATTGCTACTTAAGAATCTCAGTGGACTGAATTTCCAGAAGAGAAGGACCCTGATAGGTTAAAGTACTTTAGCTTCATGTCTGGTGTACATCAAAAATGAATTTGGCATAGTGGTTACTATGCTTCGTGTAATTCCTCAGTCAGGTGTTTGTGCAAGATTTCAAAATAAACACCAACTTCCAGTTATGCAGTTAAGACTGGCTGAGACTGTTTTGCCATGAAAGCTTAAATGTATTTTGGAACAATTTTCAGCAAGAGGGATAGAGCTGTTTCATTAAATGACACGGCTAAAGTAGTCAGACCCACTTGTCCCTTCTCAGAACAGTAGCCTTCACAGCACAGAGTATATTCCACTCTGGGAATTTACAACAAACAGTTGTCCTGACAGTTCCTCTTGGCACAGTTGTTGTAAAGGTCTTTCTGCTAAAACGCTCTCCCCAGATAGCTCTTTACACCTTTTAACTCATTACTGCACTTGTTTCTTGCAGATAGTCACTCATCAAATAGAATGGAGCACTGCACAGTGCCTCAGATGCCTCAGCCTTCTGCACGGCTGAGCGCCTGCCACTGGCACCTCTGCAGTCTGCTCAGGATAGAAAAAGCTTCCTTGTGACAAAGGCAGGCTTGAGCTATGCTTTATGTGAAGATACGAGGCTCGACAAAATGCAGGAAATTTACAAACTATAAAAGCATGAAGTACCTTTTATATCCTTCAGTGTTCTGGTGAGTTAACATCATGATGAACTTGCTATGTTCTTTACACTACCTACAAGAAATACACCAGTTATCACCAACATTAGTGATTCTCCTGCTTCTGTTGCTAAACTCAAGGATACATCTCCACACTCGCTTTGATTTCCCTGTGTAAGGGTTTCACTGCCTAAGCCATTGTCCACCAGCTCCCTGGCCTCCTTGTTGCATCTCATACGTCCTTCCATCACCACTAAGAGCTCAGAACCACAGCCAACGGGGACCAACCCTTCCTAAATACTTCACTTGGTGCCAAAGAGGGTCTATCCCCCCTCCAGTTCCTCTTTACCAGATTAAACCAAGTCAAGCTCCCACACGGAGCACAAAGCGGTGGGGCTGGACTCACACCTCAGAGCTACTCCACAAGGCTTTCAGGAGAAGCTCACCACTTCTGAAACCGAGTTCTACTATACTGACCCCATCACAAGAGTCAAACTAAGGACTTACTAACGCGCTATCCTAGCGCCTTCACCCAGCCCGAGGCACGGGCAGGGCCGGGGTGCAGGCAGGGCTGAGGACAAATGCAGGGCCGGGGG